>NC_091553.1:12674153-12676653 GCF_042767895.1 Penaeus vannamei
TCCGCCGTCAACGGTTTTTCTAACCAATTCTTTTCGTATTCTTTAGAACATGTACGGGCTTTGCTTCCACACCGTCGGCATGAGGCCCAGCTTTAAAAAACGATGTTAATTCAAAAAATTTCCACAGAAATGCTCGTTCCATGAAAATGTTTGGCTTTCCTTCTACCCCGTAATCCACATCTCATACATACAAACATATATGTATATATGTATGTATGTAAATATATGTATATATATATGTATGTATATATATATGCATATATGTATGTAGGTGTGTGTGTATGTGTGTGTGTGTGTGTGTGTGTGTGTGTGTGTGTGTGTGTGTGTGTGTGTGTGTGTGTGTGTGTGTGTGTGTGTGTGTGTGTGTGTGTGTGTGTGTGTGTGTGTGTGTGTATTCACTTATGAAGCACAAAAAATAACAAATACATACTATTTACTTATTCAGATATTCTGACAAAGAACTACAGCAACGCCACGTGGGCATAAGATATAACTGAAGCTCTACTTACAACCGCATACTTTCCGTGTTAAGGTCGCCAACGCCCCCCTGCAGCTATGGCCGTAGACATAAAGATGTTCATTAGGCAATGCCATTAACAACTCCTGTATTCTTACCCATGCGTGACGGACCCAGTGGGTTATTACCTAACGAGTGAAAGTGTAACGTGTGCGAGGACCTCTTTCGCAGTTTCGGACACCATCTCGAAACGCGACGGCGGGCAGTGTTTAGAGCATGCAGTTGCGGCGTCGGGCAAATCAAGGACGACTGTTGGTTATGCCCAACGTTTCTAAATGAATGTTTTGGCTATAATGATAGAAATCAACATATGAACACCTAAGTAAGCCATTCCTCAAGACGCGCTTACTCGCTTACTCAGTTCGGCAAGACACCAGCGTTTGAACTATCGCCCTCGCTCTTATCCTCACCCCTCTCGCTATCGAGTCACGACCAGGCGCAACGGCCAACCAGAGGATTATCCGGAAAGGACGAGGCGACCAAGATACGAAACGACATACGCCCCCCTCCCACCCCACCCCCCTCTACGGCCAGTGACGGGGTGAAGAGGGAGGAAGACCTGACAAAGATCGGGCACCCCAGCGCGATATCCGACACCCCAGTTCGCCCTATCATCGTTCAATCTCGGAGGACAATGAAAGATGACCCGCCCCGTGAGTGGGTGGTTAAACTGGGCGACACACACCAGTCACGGCTGATTTATGGCCGCAGAAGATAACGATAAGCTTATATTGTGCATGATATACGATAGGTTATGACTCGGTTGGGGAAAACATGTGCACGAGACACCAATGCAGGAGACGAAACACGCGTCATAAAACGGGACAGCATGCAACATGAGCCTAATACACATGAACCAAGATATGAACGACATGGCTATCACTACGAAATTAAACAGCAACAACTACCTTCCCGGTGAGCAAAGACGCGTCAGTTCGCCGCAAAGCCCAGAGTAGTGCCAATGCAGTGCCAGGCAGGCGAACGGTCAGCCGAGGCACCGCCAGCAGATTCGAGGAGCTCTTCGGCGGGGAAGCGGTCCACTTTCACCCCCGCTCAGGAACGCGACCATCATGGCCGCCGCCGTAATAATCACAGGCATTATGGCCCGGCCGGCAATTTGCATCACACACTTTAGGCCGCACCGTTAGGCAAGCAGGTTCCTCCCAGCGTGGTACTCCGAGCTCGTTCAGCGATTGTACTTAAACATAGCGTACGAGTACCCTCGCAAACCGCAAATTAGTATTTAGGACATCGCCCAAATAAATGAGGGCATTTGCATAAAACTTCATTTCTTATGCTCCTAAACCCTTTCAGAAGACAGCAAGCATCGACTGACAACAAAAGCAGCTGCTAAGGCGAAGGAATTAAGGCGGTGAACCGGAATCCATTCACTCTATTTGGAAGCGTTGTAGCGGTCTTTGTACAGGAGAAACATCCGCTAGGAAACCTTTATGCGACTCAACGTTTAAATACTTATACTTTCATGGCAGAGGTTCTTTTTAAACTGCCTCGCTTTACGGCCTGAAGTTGCTCGTTTTTTATTCATTTCTTTATATATCTACTACTTTTCTTAACTTAATTTTCAAGCCATGTCAAGACTAAACACGAGATTCGTTTTACATTATTTTTCGCCCATGCCTCTAATCTTTCCAGAGGTTATCAATTTCATGAAGAAACGTTTTTCGTCCGACGACTGCATGGCCTGCCCCGGAGAAGGCAACCCATTCACGGTCGAGAACACCAGCCCGAGCCGCTTCCCTTGTGCGCGAAATAACTCTGCTTTAGACTTACGGCAAGAAAACATTGCAATTGCTCTAACGGGCGGTGCCGTTGCCGTGCATTCGAAAATGATACTTTCACAAAACAAGGTAAAATCACAGTGCGTCGCGCAACCAAACCTTAAAATCACACACTAACGTTTGTCCGTTACCGTAATGGGTATCCGATGTTATCCGATTCTATCAATACAGTGCAATTCTGCTG
>NC_091553.1:12679153-12684153 GCF_042767895.1 Penaeus vannamei
CAATGGTCACCCCAACCCTCTCTATGGGCCCAGTTTGGTTAAATAAAGGTGTGCCCTTAACCCGCACTCCATTTACCTTTCCACACCCTCCCCGCCCTTCTGTTGACACTCACGACCACTTCTCCGCACTCCAGTTTTCTTTTCGAATTACCACGAGCTACGTTCTTAAAGACCATCACTGCGTCGCTCAAGGTGTCGCCATAATTACGTCATAACACACATACACACACAAAATATGCCCCCGGAGGTCACGGCCATTCAGAATAACAGTCAGGACATGGGGGTCGTCCGTAATGTCAAGGCCTTACAAAAACCCACGTCGCCTTTGCCTCACGCAGCGAGGGCGAGGGCGCGAGGGCGGCAAAGCAGGAGAGGCGACCCGGATAACAAGGGGGAATCCGGCGACGCTTACGTGAAACTTATTTCCCTCTTACGGGGAAACTGTAACCCGAAGGCAAACGCTCTTTGCTCCTCGTGCGCGCGCTCTCTCCCTCTCCCTCTCTCTCTGCCTGTCTATCTGTCTATCTGTGTCTCTATCTCTCTGCCTGCCTCTCTCTCTATCTCTTCTCTCCCGCTTTCGCTCTCTTTCCTCCGTCTACCCCTGACTCTCTAATGACAGAAATGCTCACCCAATGCCATTCCCAAGGAGAGCGCGCCGCCGACGTCTTGTCAATTAAACTTCGTTGTGTCATGCGCACAACGCCCATTTACCAAATTAGTCCTTATTTGTTGCCTTGCAATTGTGAGAACATTTTCCCCTCTTTTTGCCATCCGCTTCCAGTTTTGGGGAAAAGCGACTTGGTGCGACTTTCGTGCGAAATAGAAAACGAATGACTGACATTATGATGCGAACCGAAGTAATTCTAATCATGCGGTTTTCCTCCCCAGCCCACGTCGGCGGCGCCAGTGCATTTAACATCCGAAAAAACGACATAAGCAAAATGACCAACATCAGCAGAACTCGTTAAGCGTTTTTCCGGCCGCCCTCGCCCGCCTTCTACGTCAGAGGCTGCGGGGCAGTACGCGGTCTCAAATATCCTGGGTTCCTGACACATTTTTTTCTTATAGCCAATTAATAAGCTAGTTCTCATTTTATTCTATTCCAAGAAAATGCTGCTGCTAGTGCTGCCACTTCTATTACTACTACTACCACTATCACTACTACTATTACTACTACTTCTACTACTACTACTACAAACAGCTGCTTCTACCATCACCTTACTAGCAAGATGCCGATGACACTGATTCTGACCGACTGACTCTAGCGATGACGATACCGACAACAATCTTAATCTTAGCGCCGCAACCGCCCCTTCACTACGAAGTCAACCACAGCGCAGTGGGAAGCGCGTGAGAGCGGTGTGAAGGATGTTCAAGGAGTCAAGGTGGGCGGGCCAGGTAATGAGGGGGGGGGGGGGCAGAGGCGTGAGGGAAAGACGAGGTACGAAGGGAAAAACTTCCCCATCTCCAAATGTGGGCGTGAAGTTGATTATGACATTTCCGAAGCCTTTTCACTAGCTTCTCACAGCCAGCTCTTCCCCTGTAACCTTCACGCCCATTTGCGACGCGCCTGAACACCAAACAAAAGAATGGACGAGGCGCATACAAACACGCCCAAGAGAGAAGCGGTAAACAACAGTAAGTCGGCAAGCGCAAGTTGCCAAGAAGAGAACGCCCTTAATGTGGGCGCTCTTCAACTCTACAGCAACCCGAACTGTAGCATAGTCTCCGAGGGAAGAGTCAGCCCCCGCTCGTGCTTCACCTCCACGGAGATTTAAAAGCGAGCACTAAGCGTTTTCCTAACCGTCTAGAATTACAATTTACACCCGCGGTAAGACACGACATAAATTTCGGCGAAAAGGTGTGTATGGCGAGGGGGAAAGTCCCGGTGGTCCTGGCAGCTCTGCCAAGTTGTCGCGGCCGTGGCGCAACCAACAGCATCTCAGAAAAAAACAATACATTTTCGAAAGCACTTACATATCACGATAAAAATATTACATAAACGATAATAGTATTTTGTTACTATGCATACAAATACCAACAATAATAACAACAGTGACCACTTTGTTCAAATATCAAAACACCATCGGACGAATAAACACGAACAGCATAAGCTGAGTTCAGCCATCAGTCACAGCCATCTCAATCCTATCACAGTTTTCTCGAAGACCAACCTGGAGATATATACACAGTAGCGCACCCTATGGTCTCCTTGCGCATCCCTCTCCCAGTAAACACAGTAAACACAAGTACACACACGTTTGCATACAAACACAAGCACACACAGCCGTGCAAACACACACAAAGCCGTGCACACACACACACGCACACCCAGCCGTGCACACACACCCAGCTGTACACACACACACACACACGCACACCCAGCCATGCACACACACACACACACACACACACACACACACACACACACACACACACACACACACACACACACACACACACACACAGAATCCCCCACAACATAACACAAACGCACGCACAGCCCCCCCCCCCCACACACGAACGAACCGGAAAAACGGCAAATTGCGTTCTTTAACCACGCGTTCACAGCTGATGATGATCCAGCCTTCAGCGCGGCGATTACCCAACGATGAAACACTTTCACCAATCCGATCACAAATGGCTCGAAGAATAATGTCGAGGCGAAGCGACCGAGCAAAATGCAGTCGGCGAGGAATAACGACAACAGAACGCCACCTGCCATCCCCCTCGGGAGAGCAGCCAGCAAGCAGGGAGATAAGGGGGAAAACCTGCCCGGTAATTCGTGGAGACGCAGCCACGTAACGAATGTAAGAAAGAAAAAAAAAGGAGCGGGGCGAGCGTCAATACTGCAGACTTGACTTGCCATCTCGTCACGCAAATATTGTCTAAAACAAGCACTTAAGCCAGGCTCGCTAAGTGTTTGGCTTGAGATTAAGACAATGGCGCTCATCACTTTAAGACTTTATGGCAAATCAAATAATGCCGAGATGGAGGGAGGGAGGGAGAAGGGGAGGGAGGGAGGGAGAGAGGATGGAAAGGACGAATGGAATGAGGGAGTGGAGAGAGAGAGAGAGAGAGAGAGAGAGAGAGAGAGAGAGAGAGAGAGAGAGAGAGAGAGAGAGAGAGAGAGAGAGAGAGAGAGTGAGTGAGTGAGTGAGTGAGTGAGTGAGTGAGTGAGTGAGTGAGTGAGTGAGTGAGTGAGTGAGTGAGTGAGTGAGAGAGAAATATACCATAAAGCCGAGCCAACAACACTGACAAACATCATATAAAAGCATAATTCGCAAGGACCCGAGAGCACGGGAGCAAAGGCTGGCCCGCGAGCCCCGGCCTGACACATGTTGCTGCCAATCCGCCCTGTTCCTTGACTCTTAACGACATAATCGGTCCGATCGGGTCCGGAGGCCGCTACACAAGCCCCTTGTGTAGCGGAGAAATAGAGAACTCGCAGGAAGGAATTAAGCCCCCTAACTTCTGACACCTGGACACCCAAGCACCTGGGGAGCCACATTAAAGGGGAGGAAAGGCAGAGGAGGGGAAACAGAGTAAGGCAAGAAATGTGAGAAGGTCAAATGACCTTTGCTCCAATTCAGTAGTCCCCGGATATCATTTATCTTAGTTTTTTATCACCATTTACCGGTTACATCGAAAGGTTTCCTATAGACAGAAAAAAGCTCGTCCAAGATCATAAATCAACATTTTCACTACCACCTGCCTTTGGAAAAATGTCCGGCCTCCATAATCATTTTGAGAAATCCTCCCGAAGGAGCCGTGTAGGATAACGCACGAAGGGACGGAGCGGCAGCCACGCTATCCCGCTGGGACGGACGAAGCACCGAGCTCATTTACACCCACTTACACCTACTCGTCGACAGTCCGGTGAGCGACCTACAAGATGGCTGTCCGCCTATCCCTAAATAAAGTCTATCCGATTCTCTCCAAGCGCCTCCTCGCTTCATTTACGCGGCCCTTCTGAACCCGAGGAAAACAACCCGCGCTCGGAAGGAAGAGAGGAAGGCCCGCGCCCCCTCGCAGCGGCTCCCAATAATTACGAAGGCAAGGAGAGGCGGAGGCCCGAGGGAAAGAGAAATAACAAGGCTCCGGCGGGGGCTGTTCCACTGATCTTTACAGGACCCAACTTTTAGAACACTCTCTCAGCATTTACACGTACTCCAACCCGGGGAATTCACAAGTAAACGAGAACGCTATTTACTCGCTTCTCAGAGCATTTCTTTACATAATATATTTCATATCTTAAACGTTGTATTCATATTTTTTTCATCTATTCAACAAACTTGTAAAGCAAAACAGAAACAGCTCTGTTGTCTTCATTCTTGTGCAGTCGACATCAACACAACTGCTTTACCCGAAAACTAAAACGACCTGAATTCCAGCGAATAAATTCGGCTTCTAACAAACATGGTAGTCCCTGTCTCCATCCCGGCCCCAACCGGGTAAGGCCGCACTGGCTTAGAGCACTCTGGGGAGGGAGCGCTGGGGTGGAGCCAAAGGCAGGGGAAGGAAGGAAGGAGGGAAGAGAGGAAGGGAGAGTGAGCGAGGGTAAAGGTAAGAGTGATAGTGAGGGTAAGAATGAAGGTGAGAGTGAGGGTTTAAGGGGGGGGGGGGAGAAAGAGAAAGAGAGAGCTTCAGAGAAAAAAAACACTTCGCTAATGGACCCCACGCATTCATCACGCTGTACTTCGCTATATTTCATCGACATTGCAACCTCTCTGCATGTCTTCTACGCAAGGGCAAGCCGAAGTGACAAAGCACAGCTTTTAAGGACAATTAAATTACAGAACCTTATCGCCCTGACCAGATGTCTTTTAATGCCTGACTTTTCTCCCGAACGGTTCCAGGTCTATTGCTTGTTCTTTGCGATAAAATCCGGAGAAGAAAGGGCAATTCCTTATACAGCTCGCCTTATTGGTCAAAGAACCAGTTTTCTTTCGCCACAGCACCAGTGACAGTTATCATGAAAAGCACACAGCGATATAAAA
>NC_091553.1:12686653-12691653 GCF_042767895.1 Penaeus vannamei
CGCAAGCGCCGCCTTCCCCGCCGCGCAGTCCGGACCGAGGCAGCAGTGACGCTCGTATCACCGACGATTCTGCAGCATCCGAGGCAAAGACGGTAACAGCTGCTGGGAATGCAGTTGCCGATCTCTACCCTCTGCCCACATCCAGCTGATCCCGAGTTGCACGACGCCGTTACCATGACTACAACTTCAGTGTAAAACAAAAAAAAAAAATGTACAATACCTGAATGATGAAGCTTCAAAGCTACACAGCCAAATGAATACTGAGATACCAGGTCACATCGGTTCCGCAATCATGCAACTCAGTCTGTTAAGCAATGAATATCCGAACACAATTACAAAAAGCAAAAATAACAAACACGCCCGTCGCATGTTCCCAGGTAGCGCTGCATCTACCACCAAGGGGTAATAAGGGGTTTGACTGTAATAAGTACACATGTAAGCACTAGGGCGGTGCACGACATCATAACATGCGGACCGGCGACCTCGCCCTGGGCTACCTCACAGAATACGGCATCGCCCCAACCGACTTTCTCTGGTTCAAGGGCGCGTGGGCGTGCGCAATGGACAACCTGGGGAGGTGCAGTACTCTCATACCTCTCATGTCAGTCTGACATATCCTGGTTCATTAGTTTCCTATGGTACTTTGTAAGCTATCTTCTACATTATGGAAAACCCCGTCTCAGTTTGTCTCTCTGTCCCTCATTTTATCAGATATTTATCTTAAGGAAATCGATCTGCTAAAAGAAACGCCACAGTCCCCTTCCCTCGCCTTGTTTCCACGTGTCACCAAAAGGCGACACGTAAATTTCCCGCAGCCCCAGCCTCCCTTGTCTCTAACAGCGCTGGCTTCATCTCAACCAATTAGCTGTATTCGTTCACTTGAGCGGTTTTTAAAGGAACCTTAAATTAAAATTCCTTGAAATCAAACATAGAAAATGAGTCCATTACGCAGATGTAGGGTAAGGGCAATTTGTTTTACAGATCGCCCTGCCGACTATGAAATAACCTACCGCATCACGAACCATCCCAATCAAAATGCGGTAATAAAATCACTGTAATTCTACACTCATGGCAGGAGATATGAAACGGCAAATATATAGTCTGAGGTTATGGAAGTTAAACCAGCAAAGGAAGCTCATGTAATTATGAGTATAATCAACCCTAGAGACATTACTTAAAGTAGCCATTTCGTTCCTTTCTCCTCTTTCCCCTGGGTTTCCACTCTTTCTTGTACACCTCCTCCCATCCTTCCCATCTTTCTTCCTGTCCCTTCCAGACCCCATCCCCCACAGACCCCCCTCCAAGCGAGCGCCGTACCATGGTTGCTCCATTTCCCGTGGACGAAGTAATTTGCAGCAGCAGTGCACACGGACTGCGGGAGAGCAGAGACATATTGTACATAGTTGGTCATTTCCGTGTTGACCGGAGCCCGTGCACGGGCACTAATACGCATATTCTCTGTCTCCGTCTCCCTGTTCTTGCCCGTTAGGATTTTCTGCGTATGTTTTCTATTTGTTTCTAAGCGGTTATTACAACTTTGTATGGCTTGTAAAAGCATGCAGTCGAAAGCATTTTTGAACGGTCAAAAATCGCAAGGCTAGCATGCTTGTAAAAGCCAATTTCAGATAACCAGATGCATTTCCAGTTATGCATGCGATGAACCATTACGTGGCGTGTAAATTACTTGTGTAATAAGATTTATGAAATGCAAACCACCCATAAAATGAAACATAATTTACACTCTGGATATTAAACCAAACTAACTCATTTAACTTGGGCAAACTATATACTGTACAACGCAATAAAGTTAGATACGGCTAAGCCCTGCATAAAGTTTGACGCTGCTAAAACGTCCATAAACACCGTCCTCCGGGCATGCTCCCACAATGCCATCGGATTCCCTTGGGGACCCTGGGCAAGACTCGCCACCCTTAACTTTACCCCGCGACGTCTTGCCCTTGCCTTCAGAAAATGAATCGATGCGTGGCGGCGAGGCAGCAGGGTCTACAGCGCCTGAGGGCGCTGCCCGCGAGCTGCAACCTCCTGCTGCAGCTAGCCGCCGGCTAGCACAAGATCTCATGGTCCCACGAAAGTAATCTTGTTGTTATTTCGATGAAAATCATGTTCGGAAAGGGTAAAGCACACGTAACAGATTCATAAAAAATGTGACATACGCGTCAGATTGTGGCATTTCATTTTACGTCAAATCAACAAACCAAATCTGACTCCCTTATCCATGTGACTATCCATACCGCAGTCACGACGGAGAAAGGCCCTCAAGGCCCGCGTGCACCCGACGATCCACCTGACGCAGACGAAGGCACGCACCTCAAGGTCCCCGCGTCAGTAGCAGACATCTAAAGCCTTACCACAACAACCAATTAGTCCGGTTCACGCATACACCCCGACCACACGACCCAAGGCCATCCACTTGAGCCTCCACCTTCTGAGTCTGCAGGCTCACGCCAACGGCCACCAGGAGCCCACCCCCAGTCCCCACTATCGCTGATCCCTGGACCCCCATAAAAAGACATAATCGCCGCCGCTACGACTGCCAAAAGAGCAATTATAACCCAATAAAGCAGCGGTCTTCCGTCTCTTGCTTTCTCACCCTCCTTCAACGCCCTCGTCACACTTTTCCTCTTCGCCCCCCTCCCCTCCTCTCTCTCTCTCTCTCTCTCTCTCTCTCTCTCTTCTCTCCTCTCTCTCTCTCTCTCTCTCTCTCTCTCTCTCTCTCTCTCTCTCTCTCTCTCTCTCTCTCTCTCTCTCTCTCTCTCTCCTTCATCTTTTCTTTTCGCGTCCCCCCTTCTTCTAGTACCTGATTTCTCTACATACCTACCCTTTCATTTTAATGATGGTTCCTTCTCTATTCTCCTTCAGCCTTCTCTCGCTTTCATCACATTTAACCAATCGTCCGTAACCTATCCTTCTGCCGCCCTTCCACACACTAGGCAACACACCCTCCGGCTCGAATCACACACCCACGCCTACCATACCCAACCAAATTCACACACCCACATCCACGCCCACGCACGCAGCAAGACTACAATTTCCCGGCCAGGCAACGAACTTCAATTATGTAAGACGCCAACGCTGGGAGGGGGAAAGGGGGGGGGGCGAAGATAGAGGGAAAGGAAGGCATAATGGTCTTGGCAGTGGCAGACGAAATGGAATTTTCTGGAAATACCCTTTTCCTCTCCCTCCCTCCCTCCCTTCCTCCCCACTGCAGCGATCCTGGGTGAGGAAGGAGGTTACTAGGTCACCACTTTAAGATCATGCTTTTTTATTATTATTATTCGTGTGAGTTAAGGGGCGCCCCCCCCCAAAAAAAAAAAAAATAATAATAATAATAAGAGAGACGCCGACAGGAGTGACAAATGAAACGCAACACGTTTAAAACGAAAAAAAACAAGGAGTCATAATAATACGAGGTTGATGATAATTTTTTCGGCGTTCCCCTTTATATAGACGCCAATATTCCATCTCTGTCGACGCACAACACAATCTCGGCGGCTCATCTTTTAATTGGAAACGCGAGTCCATAAGGCTGAGCCGACATCGCACAACACCCTGCGATACCGTCAGACTATCCTAAACTCCCTATTAAAACAATAATATCAATATTGCAATTTAATTAAATATGGAAATATTTAAATCATCCTGTGACTACCTACCTACCCAGTGATAATCTATCTTCTATTAAAGAGAATCAAATCACCCATTAGTGACTAGCAGGAGGCAGATAAGACTCCTCATTTCAATCAGGATACCAGAAGTAATCATCCTGCTGTCAGAGTTGACATCAATCAATCAGAGGGGAAAAAACAGACCCCCATCACTTCCAGCACCCGCGAGGCGAGGCACCGAAACACCTTCTTCCAAACAGCGCTCGCTCCCCAACCTCCCTCTCGCCGTCACCCTCCGAGAACCGAGGTTAGAGTTGGAGGCGAAGAGCGCTCGGCGTCGGGGCGAGGACGGGCGCCACACGTCTTTGCCGGATGATGAAATTACAACTGAATCAGCATGCAAAAGAAGGAAGGAGGGTCTTTTTTCTAGCCACGGCCGGCGGTCCTTGAGAGGGGTGGTCGGTCGCCTGTCGCCACGGAAGGATTCCAGGGGGGAAAAGATAGGGATGGGGAGGGAGAAGGAGAGAGAGGGTGGGAGGTGGGAAAGGACAGGGAAGGGAAGGAGCGAGGAGGAAGGGTAGGAGGAGAAAGGGGAGGGGGGGAGGAAGGGAGGGAAAAAGGGAAAGAGGGAGGGAAGGAGGAAGGGAGGAAGAGAGAGAGAAAGAGAGGAAGAGGGTCCATCTCCAGCCACTTGTGTTGGTGGTGCCTCCAGGCGAAAGTCTCGCTGATAACACCCAGATAACGAATATATAAACACAACGCCCTCCTCGTCATGCTCTCACCTACGCTTGATAAGCCCTTAACGACTTATATTCACCCACCCTTTGCGAGATTGGAGCGTGCTTTCCTGCCCGATAAGGCGAGCGTCTCGTTCACTTGACACGTAAAGGGCAGCCTAAAAACAGAAACGCGCGAGGTCTTGCAAAGAAAGAAAGAAAGAAAGAAAAAAACTTAACCCATTATTTCAAATTTGATGAAGGAATCTAAAATTAACCTACACCGGGGTTTTCACCGAGTGTTTTCCTTTAATGAATCATTCTCCAAAATGTTTCAAAACGCCCCCTGATTTGGCCCCTTTACATCTTTCATCCGGCTACACATATATCTATCCTGCAGCTCCTATTCCTCTTCTTCTTTCGCATATCCCAGCAATCTTGAGTCCAGAGAGAGACGGGACAATGTGTGTGTGTGTGGGGGGGGGGGGAGGTGCTTTAAGGTCACATGACCCTGGATCATGCAAGCTAAAACTGACTGGTACGTAGCAGGAAATTGCCGTAATTCTGCAACATTTGCTCACCGTTGCTGTATGGATACAAATGTTCCTTAACAATGCTTGTTTGGTGGTCGAATGTCGCACCATGCTGCATATTATCG
>NC_091553.1:12701653-12706653 GCF_042767895.1 Penaeus vannamei
ATATCCCTATATAATATAAATGTCCTGCATACACAAATACATGCATACGCGCGCGCGCACACACACACACACACACACACACATACACACACACACACACACACACACACACACACACACACACACACACACACACACACACACACACATAGAGAGAGAAATCCACAAAAAAAATCACATTCGCCTGCGGAATCCTCTATTCCCGACCTCAAAGGCAACATGCAAATGTGTCCGAGATAACATATTCATTTTTCTTTTCCTCCCTCCCTCCCTCCTTCCTCCTTCCCCTTCCCTTTCTCTCTCGAAAAATGCATCACGATCTCCCTTCCCTGAAACCTCCCTAGTCGCCCCCCTCCCCCCCCCCTCCCAGGTAAACACCCTCCTCCGCCTCATATTCGGGGACTCAAAGGACGAGACACACGACTTCGGGAAAAGTTCTCCGCCGTCACACTTTGTTTGATCTACATGACTCAACAGTCAACATTAACCCCCAACCCCCCAACCCTCTCCACTCGTCCTTTCCTCCTCCTCCTCCTCCTCCTCCTCCCTTTCCTCTTCCTCCTCCCTCCTCCTCCCTCCTCCTCCTCCTCTCTCCTCCTCCTCCTCCTCCTCCTCCTCCTCCTCCTCCTTCCTCCTTCCTCCTTCCTTCCTCCTCCTCCCTCCTCCTCCCTCCTCCTTCCTCCTCCTTCCTCCCTCCTACCTCCTTCTTCGTCCTTCTTCCTCCTTCTTCCTCCTCCTTCTTCTCCTCCTCCTCCTTCTCCTCCTCCTCATTCTACTCCTCCTCCTCCTTCTCCTCCCTCTCCATGTCCTCCTCCTCCCTATCCTCCTCCTCCTCCTCCTTCCCCCTCTCTCCCCACCCATTCCTCTTCCCCCTTTTCTCCTCCCCCTCTCCCTACACAAGGCCATTGCGAACGTGGTAGCTGAGAGGGAAGAAGTGATCGTTTAAAAAGAGATAAACATGAAAGGATATCACAGGAGAAAGAGGAAGAGCGTGATGGGGTTTGAAGAGGGAGGGGGAAGGGGGGGAGAGGGGGAGGGGCCTCGATGAAACGGCAGACAATTTCAAAGTCACTTTTCAAAAGACTTGGGGGGGATATTTCTTTCTCTTAATGTCCTGTCAAATAAAAGGAAAATGAAAAACAAGGAAAAGGGAAAGGGGATCCCGTGATGCACAAACATGAAAAGCTGACCTAACACAGTTGCAAGACGATCTGTACACAAGAGCCATAGGTGCCTCTCATTTGCATAATCATATGGAACTTCGGTGTGAAAGGAAGCCCTGTGCACATACAGACAACCCGAATGCAAGACGTGTGTTCTGCATTTCCGTGGGTTGCTTGTCTGCAACTGATGTGGGAACTGCCACTTACTCTTTTGAAAGAACGTAATGGCACTAAATCGCAATGCAGTAATTGCGAAACTTATCTTAAATATGCTCAATAACCAACGACACGTGGGAAAGTTTCCAATTCAAAGTGCTGTGGCAAGGAGCCTCACCTCCAGTTTAAATATGCGAGTTGAACAATCTCAGAGAATATCAAACCTATATGCATTTAAAGTAATTGGGAGGACGTCAAGTCGATAAGAAAAAGACAAGCAATAAATAACAACACTAACAGAGTGCATAAAGAAAATTGCATCCTCTCAAACTTTATCTGTCCAAATCACGATCAAATAATCAAGCGTCTAACCCCACGAATGAAAAAAAAAGAATCACAAGACTCAATTTCACGATCTTTCATTACGAATCTAATCCCTTACTTCAAAAATAAAAAAGAAAGTGGAAGAGACGAGGAAAGAACACTGCTAAATATCAGCCCCAATGAAATCCCCTCGAGAGCTCGGCCTGCCTTCTCGACCCAGCTTCCCAGATCCAAACGCCAATCAAGCTCTAACTGCTCACGCTTCTTAGTCCCCCCCCCCCTCCCCTTCCCCCTTCCCCCTCCCACCGGCGGTTGTCGCGGCGCTCGTTTCTCCCGCTTCAACTGCCAGTCACGTGACGGCTTAACAGTTTTCCCGTCGCTTTCCGTTCCTGTCCATCGCCGGCCGGGATGCGCCACGTGCCACCGTTTTCCTTAGAAGGTCGCCTTTCAAAACGCATAGATTCTATTTTTTCATTATTTAGATATTCCCACCAAAACAACAGAATATCGTCTCAGATATAGACACAGACGTACGCAAAGTCAGATATACAAACACACACAAATAAACTTGTAGTGTGTGTGTGTGTGTGTGTGTGTGTGTGTGTGTGTGTGTGTGTGTGTGTGTGTGTGTGTGTGTGTGTGTGTGTGTGTGTGTGTGTGTGTGTGTGTGTGTGTGTGTGTGTATAAACTGATACAAACAGATAGATGTTGGTAAATAGATGGACAAAGAGAGACAGAAAGACAAAGCGAGAAAGCTAAAGGCAAAGAGGCGGACAGAGAGAGAGAGAGAGAGAGAGAGAGAGAGAGAGAGAGAGAGAGAGAGAGAGAGAGAGAGAGAGAGAGAGAGAGAGAGAGAGAGAGAGAGAAAGAAAGAAAGAAAGAAAGAAAGAAAGAAAGAAAGAAAGAAACAAAGAAAGAGAGAGAGAGAGAGAGAGAGAGAGAGAGAGAGAGAGAGAGAGAGAGAGAGAGAGAGAGAAGACAGATCGAGGCAGACCGATCTCCGCACACAGATCGCAGGCGCCCCCTGGCACCTACACCACCTAACCTGGATCATGGACAAACACCTCAGAAAAGCTTGCCAAAGGCTGGGGCTCGACCCTCTCCTGCACGAACAAATATTAGCGCGGACTCTCTAGGACAGTGGGACAACAGTTCTCTTTTATTCCATGTTTCCTGTTTCTGTGTGTGTGTGTGTGTGTGTGTGTGTGTGTGTGTGTGTGTGTGTGTGTGTGTGTGTGTGTGTGTGTGTGTGTGTGTGTGTGTGTGTGTGTGTGTGTGTGTGTGTATGCGAGTGAGTGAGTGAGAGCGAGTGTGTGTGTGTGTATGTGTGTGTCTGCCTGCCTGCCTGCCTGCCTGCCTGTCTGTCTGTCTCTGTCTCTCTTTTCTCTCTGTCTCTCTGTCTCTCTCTCTCTGTGTCTCTCTCTGTCTCTGTCTCTCTCTCTCTCTCTCTCTCTCTGTTCTGCCCTCTCTCTCTCTCTCTCTCTCTCTCTCTCTCTCTCTCTCTCTCTCTCTCTCTCTCTCTCTCTCTCTCTCTCTCTCTCTCTCTCTCCCTCTACTGTATATATATATATATATATATATATATATATATATATATATATATATATATATATATATATATATGTATATATATAATATATATATATATATATATATATATATATATATATATATATATATATATATATATATATATATATATATGCTTCTCTTCAACCCTCATTTCCTTCCCCGAAACACGAAACAGCTTCTCGTGATTGATTTCGTCCTGTTCCGGCAACAAAGGCTTGGCGTAAGCGGCGGCACAAGTCAACCTTAATCAACTGATGCAAATCAGATTAGGCAATTTGTTCTAGGCAATAAACACCGACGGATGGGGGAGTTCTCACGACACAACTTACTGTAGAGAGAGGGCAAAAGTTTGTGCGTTTGAAAACAGAAAACATTCTTTACAAAACTACAGACGGCGTCACATTCCTCTCGCCGAACCTTCGGAGAAAATGCGTCGACGCTATCGCCATGAACATCATCTCCGATCTTCCTCCATCATCTTTTTTCGCCTCATCCAATCACCGTTCTTTCGCCCTCCCACGCAGACCTCCTCCCTCGCCGCCAGGGTCGTGCCGTCACTCAGAGTTATGAAGCCAATCCTGACGGCGGAGGCCCATACAAGGCTACTCTAACGACGTCATACATCATGATTCTTCCTGACCACCGCATGACCTTCCCGCGACGGTCCTCCTGACCCGCCCTAAATCAATAGTGTGTACGTCTCTACGAGGGGTGTGCGTACTTGCTCTGACCAAGTGTACTGTACACATGGTCTGCTAAAACGCTCTGAATACTTTGCTATCGTAGCTTCGTATTTTGTGAATTTATGTTTATTTTGTTGATATGGACACTTTCCTTCCGGGAAACGCTGACTGTCATGCCTCTACTGCTTGGAAAGTAATCTTACCGAAGTGTAGACGTTGCAAAGGACGCTGGTGCTTGTATCATGCAAGGTGTCTGCGTCATGACAGACAAGCATTGATCTTATGCCATGATAAAGGTACTTTCTACCCGGCACCAATGCTAAACAAAATTACTATTTTCGGCATCAAGCTAACTGTCGACGTCTTGGAGATCCTCATGTTTGTCGACCCAGCATAAAAAAATAATACTAGCTTTCCAGTTGCATTACGTAACTTATACACGCAACAGTACCTCGCAAAGGCTTTTGAATCAGTCTCGAGACCTCACAAGAAAACGCAAATCTAAACAAAACACAGCATTCTAAACACCTGGTATACCAAAGTTACACCAGGTACCCGTACACCATCAATAACACCAGGTTCACCCACGGCGCTGTGTCTCGAGATATAACACACGCCACGACAAACGGAGATGATAAATAGATCGATGGAGTGGGAGGAAGAGCTCGTATAAATGAGAGTAAACGGTCTGCTTCACAAAAGGCCTATTGTGCTCTTTATGAAAGGAAATTATAATTCCTGCCAACAAAGGGCGCTTAGGAATTTGCTTTGACTGAGTGAGGTTTGATTGATTGGGGAGGGGGAGCTGGGCTGAAAGAGTAAATGATATACATACATACATACATACATACATACATATATATATATATATATATATATATATATATATATATATATATATATATATATATATATATATATAGGGAGAGAGGAAGAGGAGGGAGGGGAGAGAGAGGGATGGAGGGAGAGATAGGGAGGGAGGGGGGGAGGGAGGGAGAGAGGGAGGGAGAGGGAGAGAGCGAAAGAGAGAGAGAGAGAGAGAGAGAGAGAGAGAGAGAGAGAGAGAGAGAGAGAGAGAGAGAGAGAGAGAGAGAGAGAGAGA
>NC_091553.1:12716653-12734153 GCF_042767895.1 Penaeus vannamei
ATTTTCACCCCCGTACAAAAACAAAAGATTTATCTGTGCATGAATCGCGGGACGGTGCTGCGACGAGCGCGGAATGCGGCTGTTATCTTTGTTCATTCTTATTCATTCACCTACATTCCGTTTGAATGTCTGAATCGAGTAAAAAAAAAAGCGGAAAAGACGGACTGAAAATAAGGTAAAATTATGCGCTAGATCTCGATATACGATACAAAGGGAAGCCTAAAAACCCCATTCTTAAAAAAATCCGGACTCTCAATTTCGGGCCATGAAGGTGCCTTGACTTGCAGACCCCTCGCACGGCTGGCAGGCCATCGTGCAGCGGCCACTGCAGGCTGTTGCAAAGATGCCCTCCGACAGGAGACTTCCGTCTCTCCCTCCTTAACAATTAGTTTTTCATATTCAAATCAAGAAATACCGCGGTACATAAAATAACTATGGATTAATAAAAATAACAATAATAAATGAAATCGATGATGAAAAAAATAGAAAAAAAACATTATCTTCTCTGTTGCCTTTCACATCGAGGGTGTTCATCCCGCTGACTCATGGCGGCCGCTATCTCGAGCATCATCACTGTCAGGATCCCGGGCCCTCGCGCGGCGATCTCCACGACGCCGACACTCAACGCAACCCTCCAGACGCACGCACTCACGCACTCGCTCACTCACTCATACCCACGTCCGGATTCTATCAAGAAGACGAAAAAAATGAAAAAGAAAAGAGAAAAAAAAATGTCTACGAATCACGTCCCCGACCGCCGTCCAGCCTCCGCGATGCCTTCACGCGCGACTCTGTGATTCCAACAACGTCTGCAATCTTTGGCCGATCCGATTTTTTACTCTCTTTTTACGTTTTTCTCTCACCTAGAAAAAAAAAACGGTGTGCTATAACTCAAAACATGTCGCTCCCGGAGGCGGCGGCGACGTTTGTTTCGTCTGTTTACGTACACGAGGCGACTGCCATCACGACCGCGACGGGGAAAAAGCTGATCTATACGCCCCTCCCCGTCTTCTCTTCCCTCCCCTCCATTTCCTTTCCTTTCTATTCCCCTTCCTCCTACACCCCCCTTCTCCTCTTCCCTCTTCCTCCTCCTCCTCTTCCCTTTTCATCCTCTTCCTCTTCCCTCTTCATTCTCATCTTCCCTCTTCATCCTCCTCCTCCTCTTCCTCCTCTCATCATGATCTTCTCTCCCTCTTCCTTCCTCCTCCTTTCCTCTCCTCCTCCCTTCCCTCTCCTCCTCCTCCTCTTCCCTCTCTTCCTCCTCCTCCTTTCCTCTTCCCTCCTCCTCCTCCTTTCCCTCCTCCTCCTCCTCCTCCTTTCCCCTCCTCCTTTCCTTCCTCCCTTCCTTTCCCTCTTCCCTCTCCTCCTCCTCCTCCTCTTCTTCTTCCTCCTCCCCCTCCTCTGCAACTGCCTGTGCTCATCGGAGTTTAGCTCTCGGGCAAAAATTACAAGGTCGATGCCCTGAACAAAGAATAACAGGCAATAAAACTAAGCGATGATAACCACGTTGTATTTGATCTAATAAACTAAAAGCCTTGAGTAAAAGAGAAAGGGGAATGAGAGAGAGAGAGAGAGAGAGAGAGAGAGAGAGAGAGAGAGAGAGAGAGAGAGAGAGAGAGAGAGAGAGAGAGAGAGAGAGAGAGAGATAGAGATAGAGATAGAGATAGAGATAGAGATAGAGATAGAGATAGATAGAGAGAGAAAGAGAAAGAGAAAGAGAAAGAGAAAGAGAAAGAGAAAGAGATAGAGATAGAGATAGAGAAAGAGAAAAAGAGAGAAAAAGAAAGAGAGAGAAAGAAAGAAAGAAAGAGAAAGAGGGAGAGTCAAGAGTCAAGCAGGAATCAAGCAGGGCAGGAGAAAAATGGCGGTGAGGGTAACCTTCAGTCTCTGCCCTCGCCTGTTGCACGAAGCTAAACGTGCCCAAGTGCCCACCGTCTCGAGGCTGCGGCCATCTGGCGGGAGGGTGAGTGACCACTGCCACGCCGCCGCCTTCCGGTACCGAGACACGCTACCCCGCAGAGGCCGAGGGAGGGAATGGGGAACAGGGACCATGAGTAGGGGAAGGGAAAGAGAAGAACAGAGCACGACGGGGAGGAGGGCAAAAGAGAAAGAGAAAAAGAAAGTCAATAAAAAATTTAAAAAAAAAATAGAAAAGGGGAGAGGGTACGTGAGGAGGGCCGGGAGGAGAAAAAGTGAAAGAGGAGGAGAAAGAGATGTTCGCGAAAATAGCATAGTCACAAATCATATGAAACATGTAACGTTATGGAGGAGAAAAGGTGGATGAGAAAGAGGTAAAGGAGGAGAAGAGAATGTAAAGCAGAGAAGGAACGACTGAGTGAAGAGACTAAAATAAAAAATAGACAAAGACAAGCATTAAAAAAACATGATCGTATTATTGACACACAGAGCACTATCCACTTATCACCTACATAAAGTTTATCCTGGATTTATATTTGAACTAAAGCAGCTAAATATATGATACCTAAAGGGGTCTGTACGCGAGGGGATCTAGAGTTTGCGTGAGAGAGAGAGAGAGAGAGAGAGAGAGAGAGAGAGAGAGAGAGAGAGAGAGAGAGAGAGAGAGAGAGTGAGTGAGTGAGTGAGTGAGTGAGTGAGTGAGTGAGTGAGTGAGTGAGTGAGTGAGTGAGTGAGTGAGTGAGTGAGTGAGTGAGTGAGTGAGTGAGTGTGTGTGTGTGGCAGGGGGGATGCGTGCGTGCTTGCATGGCTGTACAAGCGTGGGCGTGTATGTCTATGCATACGCATCTATTCCAACTGGTCCCTCATGAGACCACCCTTCCCCTCCTCCGCGGGCCCCACAGGAGCCCCCCGCCCCCCGAGCGCCCGCAGCCGAGCGCTGACCGATGGCACCGCAACGCCGTGCGCTGCGCCCTCGCATGGCCTGCAGTCAGCGTCCAATTACATGACTTACACACTGCCTCAGACTGATTTATTCCGGCGCGGTAATAAGCGTCCGGAGAAACCCTTCCCTGGGCGTCGGCCAACCAAAAAACAGACGCGATAACAGCCATGCGAGCGACGGCCATAAAAATGACAACGCTGTATCACTGTCCGGCGCAGTCTAAAAATTACCCCGCAATAAATATTCAAGGGACAAAATAATGATCACAATAATCATCAAATGGCGATGACTGGCCATGGGCGGTGACAATAATAAAAAATAGAGCAACAACAATATAGGTGATGAACATTACAATTTTATAATGATACCATAACAACAACAATAATAGAAATAACAATAATAATTTCAACAACGACCATAATAACAGTACTGAGAAGGGAAGATGATAGCGATAATGAAGACGACGACGAGGCTAAGACATACCACTGGTAATATGTTAATAACTTTTTGAGTTATCCCTATAACAAACGAACAAACAAACTAACCAACACTACCAAAAACATAACCTCCTTGACAACAATCATCATAATAATAATGACAATAACAATGATGATGACGATGATGATGACGAGGATGAATGGTAATGATGAATGGTGATGATTTTAGGGTGATAATGATAATAATAAAAACAACCACAGTAGTAACCACAATAATAACAATTTGAATAATAATAGAAATATGTAAAAATCATACGACGTGTTCCTAGTCTGGACTTTTGTTTGCGAGATCGCAAGAAATAAAAGCTAAAGCCCCCCCCCCCCTCCCCCCGTTCCCGGCCGCCGCATCCTCCCCCGGCCGCCACCTGGGGACACTCGCACGCAGGTTCACCGGCGAGATGACCTCGGATTCCTCCCGGGAGATAAAATCTAGAATGATAAGCGAGGCGCTCCGCGGCGCAGAGAGCGTCCTTGCTGCGCCGCCAGTCACTCGGCCGCGGGCGCCATCCACGTACTTGATGAGAATGCGCCGAGTTGCTTCCCCCCGCTGATTCAACCCGCGACTCCTGCATACTGCATCGCCAAGTGCGTAACTGCGCAAGCACAGGGCCTGCGCATGGCCAGAAGTTATAATTCCATTTTCATCCAGAATTCGATACCATGTGCGTACACACACCTGGAGAGTCCAAGCTTTATACATTCTACGATGGCCTTTAAAGGTGTATTCATACTCCTAATCCCTCAAAGCTCTAGCAGCACACACACTTCGAAAATAAGAAGCAAAATAGAGCTAATTCTCGGAACCAAGCCATGCCTAAATAGTTAAAATCTTATTTCCAGCCCCAAGCGAATGCGTCAAACTTTCCCTCATAAGAATCCTACACTCTCCTCCTGCGTCGAATTCGCCCACGACTCCAGGACATCAATTATGGGGCGGCTGGGCTTCGAGGGCGCAGGCGAAGCTGGCTCGGAAAGCCGCTCCTGCGCCCAACGCCTCGGTGCACTGAAGGCGATCTGACGTTGGAATGCAGTGACACACAAAAACACATTAAACGACAAGACGCTGTACCCCGCCGATGCTAATTTAGGCATTACTCCCTGTGACCCTCTCCGCTGCGCCGCGGCCACGCCTACAAGCCAACCGGTCCCGGAGGGCCAGAAGAAGCAGAAGAAGAAAAAAGAGGGAGAACTGGAAAAGAAGAAGGAGGAGGAGGAAGAGGAGGAGAAGTGAGTAATACTAGTAATGATAAGAAAGGGATAACTGGAGGAGAAGAAGGAGAAGAAGAAGGGGGAAGGAGAGGGGGAGGAGGAGGAGGAGGAGGAGGAGGAGGAGGAGGAGGAAGAGAAGAAGAAGGAGGAGGAGAAGAAGAAGAAGCAGGGGAAGGAGGAGGAGGAGAAGAAGAACTGAATAATACTAATAATGATAACAAAAAAAGAGAACTGGAAAAGAAGATGAAGAAAAGGGAGGAGGAGGAGTAGGAGAACATTAAGAGAAAGAAAGGAAGACACAGAAGAACTGAAGAAACAAACACTACAGGGATAGAAGAACTGAAGAAAAGGAAGAAGACGAAGAAGAAAGAATTATGGAGGTAAGAAGATGTCAAAATTGAAGTGATCGCGTGAATCTACACTTACTCCCTCACTCCTTCACCTCCTGCGACCCAGCTTCCCTCAACCTCATCACCTTCTCGAGTCTGCCTGCTTGCCGCCCCTCACCCCCCCGCCCCCCATCCCCCCGCCCGCTTCCCTACCTCCATGTCTCAGGGAGCCTCGCGTTTTCCTGCAAGTCATCCCAGCACTTCATCATTCCCGGGCCACACATGCATTACCCACAGAGGGCACACCGGGAATTAGAACACCTTCGCACCTTTACCTTCACAAGGACAAGAAGGGGTAAAAGAACCTCTTACAAGTCGGCTAATAAAACGATCTGCTATTTGAAATTACGAAACAAGCGGCGCGCGCATAAAGGGAAAAAAAACATGATCAACAAGCTAACCGGCACTGATGAGCAGCTGATAATTGAAGATCCACCTGTGCGTTGATGTTTCTGACCGCCAGCGCGAAGGTGTGAACGAAAGCCCGAGAGTTATAACCCGGAACATCTGGGGCAGGGATGGGAGGGGAATGGGGGGGTGGGGGCGGCGAACGTCGAGACAGAACTACCAGGCACGCCCGACGCCAAGCACGCCTCCGCGCTCCGAGACACGCCGGGCCACGACGACCGCTCAAGCAATGAAGTCGTGTCGAGCCATTTCCATGCCCCTGAACCCTCTCAATCTCCCTGACGGCGGACAAGGCTCACCGTTCGATCTCTGAGAGAGCATGAAGAAGGCTCTCGGCGCGAGGGGAGGAGGAGAGCGCCCGTCCCGTGGAACATTCTGGGCGTGTGGCGTGGGCAGCAGCACGCTCCTTTCCCCGGCGGGCGCTTCTCCCGCCGATGGGACTGCACCGCCTCCCCCGCCGCCGCTGCATTATGCATCACGGCGAGGCCACCCCTTTCTGCCCATGTCTCCCTCGGAGGCGCAGGAGATGAATTATGGGAGGAAACCACGACGCGCCTCATGGGAAATGCAGGCGAACGTCTACGTCCGACTGTTTATTCATTTGGCTGGAAATGCATTTACAAAACCTTGGCTTCCTCTTCGGTCATGGCTACACACACATAAACCGCAATAGACTGTCATAAAACACAAAAATTTCATGTAATGAACCCATCTCGGTAAGGTCAACAATGGCGTCTTATTAACTTCTTACCCGCATTAGATTACATAACCCTAATTTGACCTCAGCATATCAGCTTGAAGGCGTTCCCACCATTAACAATAATCTCACATAACCGGAAACCTTAAACAGAAACACTGCTATTTCTTGTATAGTTGTCGAAGTAAGTGGTCAGAAATATTGCAAAATAACAAACTGACACATTTATACTCGGCGTAATATAGGTCGTCCTTTGCAACGCGCCGAGGTAACGCTTCCAGTGGCTGACCTTCCCGTGGGGGTGGGGGTGGGGGGGGGGCGGCTTTCTTTGTGACCATTACCAACGACCCCTTCTCTCCTTCCGCCAACTAACCCGATATCTCAAAAAGACGAGAAGAAAAAAAAAAGAAAAAATCATCGAATTCCATCTAATAATTCAACTAGCATTAAATTCCCAACATTTTCAATTCTAATTCTATTAAAAAAAAATATGTTCATCCACTGACCCTTCCCGTTACGCCCCCCCCCCCTCCACCCCCGCCCACGACAGACTCGCCGCCCCTCGCCCTCTGCCGCAACCCGATCGGCACAGTAGCACGCCCGCCGGCCCAGACACCGTGTCCGTAACGCGCGTCGCCCAGGGACCATCCATATAACCGTATCCGGTCACGACGTCCGCACTCGGGTAATTTGCGCCGCCTTCGGACTGATCATTTCCGCGCGTCGTGATCCATCATTTACTGCCGCCGTGAGAAATGTCCACGAAGCCCAATGTCACTGCGAATAGGCCTAGGTCAGAGCGAACGAAAAGCGGGGGAGAAGCCAA
Organism: Penaeus vannamei; assembly: GCF_042767895.1. Lineage (NCBI taxonomy): Eukaryota > Metazoa > Arthropoda > Malacostraca > Decapoda > Penaeidae > Penaeus > Penaeus vannamei. Next base: position 12,723,540 of record NC_091553.1, read on the forward strand.
GGCTACTTTTTCCCCCGTTCAAACCCTATACATGTTCAAACTCTATATGCATTCAAACTTTATATATGTTCAAACCCTATATATGTTCAAACTCTACATATGTTCAAACAATATGCATGTAAAGGTGTAAAAAAAATGCCCAGGGGGTACAGAGAACAAGGCAAACATGTTCAAAATGTACAGAGCCCATAGTAACAATGCATAGACGATGCCAAGAACGTTCAAACTGTGGCGAAAACTCGGCGAAAAGCTCAAGTGTGTGGCGTCCTGATCCATTCCAAAGGCATCCGCGTCATTAGCCGGTCCTAATGCTGATAATCGTCGAGTTGCATCTCCTCCCCTAAGGAGCTGCAACTTGTATAAACTGGATATGGAAGATGAATTACAAAGAGCATTTCCGGCTTGCCGTCCAACTTCTTATTACGAACACGTCAGCCGGTCATCTTGCCAGGATGAAGACTGATATCTTCTTAAAAAGATTATGTCTTGACAAATGTAAGGACATACAAGCGAAGGCGGTTGTAGAGCTGGGACATAAGGTGAATAAGAAAGGGAGAAGGAGAGAGAGTGGGAGGGAGAGGGAGAGGGAGAGGAAGAGAGAAAGAGGGAGAATGAGAGAATGAGAGAATGAGAGAGAGAGAGAGAGAGAGAGAGAGAGAGAGAGAGAGAGAGAGAGAGAGAGAGAGAGAGAGAGAGAGAGAGAGAGAGAGAGAGAGAGAGAGGGGGGGGGGGAAGAAAGAGAAAGAAAGAAACAGAAACAAACAAACAAGACAGTCAGAGAAAGAGGGGGCTGAGGAAAGCGAGTTCAACTTCTGCTGCAGTCAAGAGATGAAAGGTCACAACTTCTTAATAAAGCCAACGTGCAGAAAATTCACTCTTTCCAGAAGCTAATTTGGGACACCGCGATAAGAAAATTGCTAATTTACCGTAAAGAGGCAAAACCTTTTATCTCGGTGGCCAGATGGTCTTCCCTGCGTCGGGAACTTCCAGAGCACGCAAGCAGAGCAAGCATCAGGAGGGGAAAAAGTTACCTTAAGCTGCGCCTCTCTATTCAATGGTGACTACGTTCCCTTTTTCTCATCATTAATCACTACCCCTTTCCCCTTTCCATCTGATAATCAAGCTATTCTTCTCTCATCATCTATCCTTCATCCCTTTCCATTTTATTTCAACTAATCGCGTTCTCCTTTTCCCCATTAACAACCACGCAACTACTTCCCCTTTCCCCTTTTCCTCTACATTCACTACTTTGTTTCCCGTTCTATCGGCAGCCACGTTACGGCGCGCGTGGAGGGAGCAAAGGAGACAATTACTTTACCTCCATGGACATTAACCTCTGGAATTTCATTAGCGTCGTCTGATGACCGATGATAGCGGGGGACACCTGCCTCCTACCTCTACCTCCCTTTCCCCTTTCCCCCTCCTCCTCTTCCTCCCTTTCCTCTTACCTCCTACCTCCACCTCCGCTTTCCTACTGTTTCCTACGACCATCTCCCCTTTCCTCCTCTATTCTCCTTCCTCTTCTTCCTCATTTCCTTCCTCCTCCTCTCTCCTCACTTCCCATCCTTCCCAACCTTTATACCCCGTGACTGGTTTCACTTCCCACAGTTAGCCGTCGGGGGCGTGGTGGCGGGGACGGCGAATACTTCTGTCGGGAGCGGCATAATCGCGTTAGAGCGCCCTGGACACTCCCGACGTCAGTTCGCGTCCTTTTCCCTCGCTCCCGCAACGCCGTCCATCCCGAGCATTCCCCTAGGATTACACGCCGTCCGCTCGCCCGCCTGCTTCCTTTGTTCTAGCATCCCCAAACTAGCAAGCTGACGAGCAGTCAAGCATGGCAGAACGAGGTGGGGCCTGGAGGAGGGGGAGGGGGGGAGAGCGTCAGGAAATGTTGTTAGGCCAGTCTACTTCCGGGCATGAGCAGTCGACCGGTTCCCTCAACACAAACACACTCACTCGTTACATCCTTAACGCCGTGTCCGACAGGGGGTAATACCTGCCCGCGCCTGTCTAATGAGCATCTACCTCTGCCGCGGCGGTGGTTAGGGCAAGCCTACTGCTACCTGTTACAGATGTCGATGCATATTTCACCATACAAATTGGCCAATGTACAACTCCCCCCCCCCCCCATAAAATCAACTAAGAAAACATTATTAGGTGGTCCCCTTTACAACTATAGTATTTAAATGCGTAATGATGATTGCCCTAATACCATGATTATCCCAAAATGATGATTTTAGCAATATTGTTGTTAGTCAATAATACCATGAAGAGCCATAAGAACGACGAAGCTAGTGATCACACCGACGCGGCTAACAAGGGGGAAAAGGCTGAGAGAGAAGGCGGGCGGTAGCTGTGGGCAAGGCACCGGGGAGGGTGTGACAGGAACTCGGCGGTCACTCACACTGCGCATCAACCCTGCCAGCTGATGCGGCGGGGCTGCCCACCTCCCTACGCTTTGCTGCCCTCGCCTCCCCCTCTTCCCTCAGTTCCTCCCGTTCCTCCATTCCTACTCCTGTCTTTGTTGCACGCCCCAAATCGATCTTTCCGTTTCCGAAATCGGATAAAGTAGTTCGTTCGTTCATTCCATATCAAACAAAAATGTGACTGATCGTACACGAGCCCGAGATTTGAACTCGTCTCTAGATACTGATCCACGGGTGACCTTCCCCTCCCCCCCCCTCCCATCATCCCCTCTCCAACCAGGATGTCCGTCCGTTGCTAATAGAATGTTAAAAAAATGTTAAAAAGACACCACGTCTGCTGACAAACTTGACGCATCTCAATTTCTTGCGTTAGTCACTTGACACGCGGCGGCCTTGCAGACTGACAGGTGGAGCAGATGGCGGATGCTGTGACGAAAACGGTCTCTTTATACACGCATCTCATAATAGCTTTAAATACTGTTGTGACCCGGTTACATACAAAAGCCTGGGTGTATATATAAAGAAATATAAATATAATCTCCTTAACTTCTTGGAAACAACACAAGGACTCCGAGAGTGAGAGAGAAAAAACGACAAATGATACAAAAGAAGAAAGAGAAGTTGAGATTTATCTTCCGCGAAATCTCTAAAAATGAAACTATTTGCAAAAAAAAAAAACAAAGACACTACAATAACAGCTGAACAGGTGATTGTTATAAGTTTCCTGTCTCTTGCGTCCCATGAAGTCTGTGTTTTCTTCGCTTCCTTCTGCGCTGTCTTATATGCATTTAGATATAACACAAAATATCTGGCCTGGATAGCTATGATCTAACACAAATCAATTCACGAATGGGGAAAATATAAGAAATATATACAAAAATCATATAGTATGGAGTGTGATGTCATAAATATACGGGTGAGTGAGAGACTGTGTGTGTGTATGTGTGTGTGTGTATGTGTGTGTGTGTGTGTGTATGTGTGTGTGTATGTGTGTGTGTATGTGTATGTGTGTGTGTGTGTGTGTGTGTGTGAATTTGTGTGTGTGTGTGTGTGTGGTGCATTTGTGCGTGTGTGTGTGCACTTGTGCGTGTGTGTGTGTGTGTGTGTGTGTGTGTGTGTGTGTGTGTGTGTGTGTGTGTGTGTGTGTGTGTGCGCGCGTGTGCGTGTGTGACTCATTTGTGTGTGTGTGCTGTGTATGTGTGTGTGTGTGTGTGTGTGTGTGTGTGTGTGTGTGTGTGTGTGTGTGTGTGTGTGTGTGTGTGTGTGTGTGTGTGCGTGCGCGCGCGCGTGTGCGTGTGCGTGTGTGAATTTGCGTGTGTGAGTGTTTGTGTGACAAAATGTGCGTGTGTGAAATTTGTGTGTGTGTGTGTGTGTGTACGTGTGTGTGTGTGTGTGTGTGTGTGTGTGTGTGTGTGTGTGTGTGTGTGTGTGTGTGTGTGTGTGTGTGTGTGCATGTGCATGTGCATGTGCATGTGCATGTGCGTGTGCGTGTGCGTGTGCGTGTACGTGTACGTGTACGTGTGCGTGTGTGAGTGTTTGTGTGTGTCATGCGCGCGCGTATCCGTCTACATGTGTTAGAAACAAATCTAGGGAACAGAGACGGAGAGACATGTGTTGCGTGAAAACGTGGGAACGGGCTGGACAACTGTGTCAAGAACATGTGTGTCACGGGAGCGCCGATTGGACAGTAGGCTCATCGCTGGTTGCGGCGGCGCGCGTGTGGGGTGTCGAATCTTCCCGTCGGCCACCTGTTCGGCGCGACACGTGCACCTTGCTTCTTGAACTCGCGGTGTCCTGATGCATCAACATGAACATCCATGTCTTGGTAAAAAAATAAAAATTGTCTCAGGAGCGCGCACGCATACACACGCGAAATGTACGCATGTACAGCCGTGTAATGCTGGTGGTACTCCAGTTCCCCTTCTTACCTGCGGGTTGTACAGCCATCGCGGCACTGAGGTTTGTGTAATAAGCACCGATCAAAGCGATGATTCACTCACTGTTAGTCGTGCGCGTGAGGGCGGGTGCTTCATGCCTCGTTACTAAATCTTGCTTTCTAGATCCGCGGCGACGCGCAATACATTACGTTTCGGTACATCGTTTGGAACAGAAACCAAGGCTGTAAAGTCATCTCGACTCTCCTAATGAGAGGCTAATGTGCCTTGAAAATCCACAGGTCCTCGCAAACATTCTCCTCTGGATCCCCCCTTCACCTGGCAATTTACTTCCCTCGGATACAACAGCTACTGCCATTATGCCAGCTGCACGCTGTTGCAATATTGCCTTTTGTTGACGGCTAAAGAGGCAATGACTCAGCAATCTCCCTCGCCATTTCCAGCCCTCGGCCGCCCTCGCACAACCGCCCACGCCAGCACACAACTGTCAACAAGTGCCATAACTCACATGAAAAGAGGGAAAAGGGCGTGGCGGCGGGGCGGGTGTGGGTGCGGTCGTCTGGGGGTGAACTACCGACGCTTATTAAAAGCATAACCCGCAATTCAGCTGCTGCACTCGCTCAGGTTCTGCGCTTGCATTACGAGGACGCGGGAAAAGGCGTGCGGGGAAGCGACATGCGGAGGCCTTGCAACTGCCATCCGCCTCCATCATCCGATCAACCAGAACGGCACTGGACTCTCCGTGCATTTCCAAAAGTATTGTCAGAAGAACATCGAAGATATAAGTAAAACGCACCGCATGGAATTCCTACAATCCCCTCACACGCACACACACAGTCAGTTCGTCGGTCTCTGCCTCTTCCCTCTTTTCCCTCTCTCTAGTGAAAAAAGAGAAAAAAATTACGTCCGTACATGTATTCTCCGTTCCCCGCTGCCCCTCTTCCCTTCTTAGTCCGGCAGATAAGCGTTTCTTGAGGCCCTTACGACCACTGGTGACCCTCCCCCCCCCGTCCGCCCGCAACCACCGACGCCCCTTCTTCCTCCCCGACGCCTTCTCAAACGGCTCCCTTCGACGCCATTTCCTGTCCGACGCCGAAGGAATATGCCGGTAATATCTGGCCTCTCCCACGCTCGCCGCCGGTCCACTAATGCCCCACATCCCTTATAACGGTTCAACTAAATGGGAAATTTCGGATTAGTGATAAATAAGAAAAAAAAAACAATGCGTAACGGTGCCTCGCGCAACACCCCGCATTTCGCTAATCCACGCGCTTTCCGGTAGGGCCTCGAGGTAACGTATAATGATATGCCTATTTTCAATTTGCAAGCCGCGCAGGCTCGGACGCCCGTGTGAAAGTTCAGTGCATTTCCCATGGCCCTGGAGGCGTGGTCGTGTCAAGATAACGCATTTTATATCAAGTACACGCCGCCATAACAACCGCATTCCACTTCACTACAACGCCACAGTCCGGCAAGGTAATGCGATTCACTTCTAGACGCACAGCCGTGAAAACGCAAATCTGTTTGAGCTCGAGCTTCCCTTGGCCGTAAAAACCTTTAAGCGATTCACGGGTTCTGACAACAACAAAATCGATATACAAGGTAAAAATGGCTTCATTAGTTTCTCCTAAAAATCCCAATTAATAATGTTGATAAAAAAGAAGAAAAGTGATCACGTCCCATCAACCCCTACATCTCCTCCATCATTAACAGTCTGTAAGAGAGTCCCAGAAAAGTTTTTAAGAGGCAATTAAGGATAAAAAGTTAGGGTGAGCTCATGCACATAATTAGGGGGTCATTATCGAGCTGGCCCTTGAACAGGCTTCGTCATTTCATCAGCAACGTCTAACACTATATATACACCCAAATTCATCCCGTATGAGTTTTCATATAAGTAGGTGCCATATAGCACGATCATACGAGTATATGTAATTACGTGTATATATGTATGCATATATATACAAATTATACAGACACACAAACACACATAAACGCACTACATATATATATTTACACATGTACACTGCGTGCGTATGCGTGCGCATGTCACTGTGTGAGCAGTAAGTATAAATACACAAAAGAAATATATAAGAAAAGATCATCCACTTACGAGCTTTTGTGAGCGCCCCTCACAGCCCCCCCCTCTCCCTCCACTCCCTCAGCCTCCCGCCCACTTCAGCGCCGCCCATCGCCCGGAGGAGCCGCGCCAGCCCCATACAGCGCCTAACTTACGCGCCTATTGTGATGGAGGAGGAGCGCCATTTGCACAGGGCCGATTATACTGCCGCTCTCGCTTCCCCCTGGGATGAGAGTTGGGGCTCAAGGCCGGAGGATTGGGAGGGGGTGAGAGGAGGGAGGAGGTGGGAGAAGGAGTGCGTGAGCAAGGAGGAAGGATAGAGAGAGAGAGAGAGAGAGAGAGAGAGAGAGAGAGAGAGAGAGAGAGAGAGAGAGAGAGAGAGAGAGAGAGAGAGAGAGAGAGTGAGAGAGAGAGAGAGTGAGAAAGAGGGAGGGAGAGAGAGAGAGAGAGAGAGAGAGAGAGAGAGAGAGAGAGAGAGAGAGAGAGAGAGAGAGAGAGAGAGAGAGAGAGAGAGAGAGAGAGAGAGAACGAAATAAAGAGAGAGTACGAGAGAGAGAGAGAGAGAGAGAAAGGGGGGGAGATTTTGATTAAGAGATAATGAGAATATAAAAAATGTGGGTCAAAAAGAAGGAAATGAAGATGAACTATCAGCAAAACAAGGAAGAGAAAACAGTGAGGTGACGCTGAAACAAAGGAAAGAAACCAAACAACACAAAGTAGCCATGATACCAAAAGGAATCAAACGACAGAACCGAAAAGAGAATAAAAGGAGAATAAAATGGAAGACACGTAATTGAATTAAAAGAAGAGACGGAAATAAAAAAACAACAACAGACAATTAGAAAGAAAGAAAGAAAGAAAGAGAAAAAAATGAAGACACATTATTGAACTAAAAGAAGAGACGGAAATAAAAAAACAACAGACAACTAGAAAGAAAGAAAGACACCAAAGAAAAGGGTTTCAAAGGTTACACTCTCGGACATTTCCCCGACATTCCCGACAGAGTTTGGACAGATCGGGGGAGATTTAAAGAGATGCCCAGGAATTCGATACGAGAGCAAATGATCCCGAAAGGCTTTGGAGGCAGGCCAAGATGGCGGCCACAGAGAGATCGACCCGGGGTCACTGAGGATCACGGGAATAAGAGCAAGAAAATAAAAACGAATAAAGAGGGAGATGCAGTCAATAGGGAATAAATACACAGAATAAAAGATGTGACCGACGTATTCCGATATCACTTTTGATCAGGGACTCAGTTTATGGGCGGGGAAAACTAAACACAACACATACGTCCCAGCATGAAAATTGATATACCTAATGTCAAAACAAATACGCCAATGAGGACGTACAATAAATCCCAACCTAAGAAGAAGAACACGAAAAGAAAAGAAGAAGAAAGAAGAGGATGAGGAAGAAGAAGAAGAAGAAGAAAGAAGAAGAAGAAGAGGAAGAGGAAGAAGAAGAAGAAAGAAAGAAAGAAAGAAAGAAAGAAAGAAAGAAAGAAAGAAAGAAAGAAAGAAAGAAAAAGAAGAAGCAAATGCAAAAAGCAACGGGGGGCGGGGGCAAAAGCAAGCCCAGATCACGCGCACGCCCACCCATATCATCATCCCAAGCCCCACCAAGCCACGCCGCCGACTGCCGCACAAAACCCAAACGAGGGCTTTTGCGCCGCCCAGCCACTCCCTCGCCCACGATTTACGGGATAACTTTTAACTTGGGAAGGTAACCTGTGATCAAAGATCCAGGCCGGGGAAAGCTGAAGGAGAGATGGGGGGGGGTAGAGGGATGAAGGAAGAGAGAGAGAGAGAGAGAGAGAGAGAGAGAGAGAGAGAGAGAGAGAGAGAGAGAGAGAGAGAGGGAGGGAGGGAGGGAGGGAGGAGAGGGAGGGAGGGAGAGAGAGAGGGAGAGAGGGAGGGAGAGAGGGAGAGAGGGAGAGGGAGAGGGAGAGGAGAGGGAGAGAGAGAGAGAGAGAGAGAGAGAGAGAGAGAGAGAGAGAGAGAGAGAGAGAGAGAGAGAGAGAGAGAGAGAGAGAGAGAGAGAGAGAGAGAGAGAGAGATAGGAGAGGAGAGGAGAGGAGAGGAGAGGAGAGGAGAGAAAGAGAGGGAGAGGAGAGAAAGAGAGGAGAGGAGAGGGAGAGAAAGAGAGGAGAGGAGAGAAAGAGAGAGAAAAAGAGAGGAAAGAGAGAGAAAAAGAGAGGAAAGAGAGAGACAAGAGAGGAAAGACAGAGAGAAGAGAGGAAAGACAGAGAGAAGAGAGGAAGAGAGAAAGTGCATGCAACACTCGACCCGCACCTTGCATGCGGCCGATCCCATTCCCCAGCACGGGAAAGGGCAAAACCGAGCCTGTTTATCTAGGCTGACACAAGCAATACACTCCCAGAGGGCAAGCAAACACCATAAAATTCCGAGCCGCTCCCACGATCCTCCCCAACCTCACCTCCAACTCGGGTTCAACGTTACAAAAAAATGAAAGTTAAGGCAAAGATTTTTCAGGCCGAGCGGAACCAACGAAAGTGACACGATATTTCCCCAACGGCACGACGCGTGGGTTAGGGCGCGCGCGTGCACGCTCGCCTCCCCCGCCGGCGCGAAACTCCCCGCCCGCCGAGATAAACATACCACAACCTCATCGTCAAACCGCTCGTAAAACAACACATCTACAAGAAGCTCGATTTTTCACAGTAAAAGACAAGCCGATCCGACGACACGCACTCTGTAGAACAAGATTAAAAATGAATAAAAATGATGCTCTCCGTACTGGTGCACCGGGAGAGGGGGATTTCCACCATCTTTACGACATAACGTGCATCTCTGCGGAGTCCCTTTGGGATATACGAGTTTGCGGGGAATATGACGGTCGACCCGAGCTGTTCTTGGCCGGGGAAACTATCCGTTTTTATCATGTGTGAGTGTGTAGGGGATAGCAAAGTGGGGGCAGTCGTGGTGAAAAGGAGAGATGAACAATATAAGTAAATCGCAATCACAATACTGAAATCATAAAATCATAACTAATAAAAAAATGATAAGTTAGAAGAGCAAGGAGAAAACAAGAGACGAATGAAAAACAATAATCGACGTGGCCGCGCAAGCCTAAAAAAACCTTTAGATTTCCCAACTGGACACCCATGTCACTGGGCCCTCAACCCCTTCCCATCCCCCCCCCACCGCCGCCAATATTGAGGACTGGGGCTTGACGAGCGCGGGGGGGGTCGGGGAGCAACCTCAGCGCGTCCAGTTTCCTTCCGTCATCGGCAATTACCCACAATGCATAAAAACAAATCTGTCGAGGACAAACCTAGAAACTTTATCCTTAAACCCCTACAAGAGAGCTGATGAGACTAGCCACGACCAACTCACTTCTGGGCAAACTTGCAACAATGGCGGCCGCCCAGACCTTTTGCCGTGGCACGCAAGAGGCTGTCTAAAGGGGGGAGGGGGGTCGTCAATATGACTAATGACACACACGCACACACACACTGCCGTCCACTTTCACTGCGCCGAGAAACGAACGAAAGCAGACGCGAATGCGAAACAACGCGCGTTTCTCTATCCGTCGCCCGAACCTGAAAGGCCCCGCGGACGCCCCCCGTCGGTAGGCGGCGGAGAGGCACGCGTCGAGGCAGCGCCCGAACCCGAACCCAAACGGCGCACAATCGTCGCCTCTCCGTCGCACAGCCAGAGAAACAAAAGAGAAAAACAAGGAAAAAACACATGTCATTCGTTCCCATTCAATAAATGCCACATACACGCGAACCAGAAAAAGGAAAAAAGAAAGGGTGAAACGAAAAAAAAAAAAGTTTCCGTCAACGCCATTCGCATTTTGTTAGTCCTCTACGTTATCAATCAATTTATCGTCCGTTTCCGACCGTACATTTGCATCGCGGGCAACCTCCCCCATACCCCATTCCCCATTCCCGCCCCATTCCCTCTCTCCCTCTCCGCCCCCCACCCCCCCTTTCACCCCTGGCAGAGCCCCAGTCGTCCGTAGAGACCGGGAGACCAATTGAGCCGGAGTTCTGGGCCGTGAACCCTCACTAATCAACGTTCAATTGAATCAGAAAATATTTTCTCTTTTCGGGCTCTCTCGGCGTGGCTGGGAGGCGAAGACGCCTAATGCTGCTACAGTGACACAACTTTCCCGGAACTTTTCGTTTCCGATGCGTAACTGTTTTTTTTTTTAGTGAGCGAACGAGCGAAAAGAAGCTTTCTCTGCGTAT
>NC_091553.1:12739153-12761653 GCF_042767895.1 Penaeus vannamei
AGGGAGGGAGGGAGGGAGGGAGGGAGGGAGGGAGAGAGAGAGAGAGAGAGAGAGAGAGAGAGAGAGAGAGAGAGAGAGAGAGAGAGAGAGAGAGAGAGAGAGAGAGAGAGAGAGAGAGAGAGAGAGAGAGCAAGAGAGAGAGAGAGCAAGAGAGAGAGAGAGAGGGAGAGAGGGACGGAGGACGAGAGAGGAGAGAGGAGGGCGCCCCGGAGGGAGCGGGCGGGAGCGGGGCGAGCGTGCAAACAGAGAAGAGGGGCAGCATCGTGGAGGGTTAGCTTCCGCGCGAGCAGCAGGAGCTTGACTAACTGGGTGGCAGGGTGGCGGCGGCGGCGCTGCTGATGGTGGCTGTGCTGTGCTGCCGCCCTGCACGGATTGCGGGGCCCCAGAATCAATACGGCCGCGCGCTCCCCAGCATCCTACCGCTCCTTCTCCCGGTGCTGAGGGCGACTCCGCTGCCTGGCCCTCGCGGCTGCCGGGCCTAACAAGCTGCCTGCATAAAGGACATTCACTACGAAACAATAGTTAGCAACTTAATATCCTACCGCTTTGCCTGCAGGTCCTACGTTTATTAAAGCGTTCTTTACAACGCACCTGAACCGGGCGGTCTCCCCTCTCTGGCCCTCGCGTCCAAATCCTATTTCTCCTCTCCCTCCCTCCCACCCTCCCGCCCTCACCTCCCTCCTGGAGTCCCGCGAGCCCTCTGCATCCCCCCCCCCTCTCTCTCCACCAGCAGGGAGACTTCACGCTTCCTGTTTCTCAGTGACGACGCAGCAGAGGGGCCACGAGCAACGACATCCCAGTGACGACGACCATTCCAGTACCACACTATTCCGCTGCCGTCGTCGTGCCAAACGCGGAGTCCATAAATCGCACATCGCTGCTCTCCGACCCTGACCAATCTAGGGGGAGGTCTAAAGGGGAGGGGGGAGGGAGGAGCAGCAAGGCACTGACTCATTCCCGTTAATTGGTCCATCACTGGCACCCACGCCATTATGCCAACACCTTGCTTCGGAACCAATCAGCCAATCCGCAATGCCCTGGAACGAGCATAACTGACACTTTGTTAAAGCTATTCCTATTTTTAAGGACAAATGGTTAAAAACAGTTTTTCGTTTTTTCTTTCTTTCTCCTTTTCTTTAAAGTCATGGAACACACTGAATGGACACGAAAATATTCAAAAATCCTTCTTTTCTCCTGCCCACGTTTCAGCCATTCTCCAGGGGTGTGAATGTTAACACCACAGGAAGAGAACGAAAAACAGGGGAGGAAGGGATGGGGAAGTAAGAGGGAGAGGAAGTAAAAGAGAGAAAGGGACGGACAGACGGAAAGAGGACAGGTTATGAAAGAAGAAAGGAAGGGGGAAAAGGGGAGAGGCAAAGAGAATTTCAAATAGGTATACGAAGGAAGAAAGAGAGAGAGAGAGAGAGAGAGAGAGAGAGAGAGAGAGAGAGAGAGAGAGAGAGAGAGAGAGAGAGAGAGAGAGAGAGAGAGAGAGAGAGAGAGAGAGAGAGAGAGAGAAGAGAGAGAGAAGAGAGAGAGAAGAGAGAGAGAGAGAGAGAGGAGGAGAGGAGAGGAGAGAAGAGAGAGAGAGAGACGAGAGAGAGAGACGAGAATTACAAATATACCCTCCAGCAAAATGCTTGGAGCCCAGACAGACATCACCTCTCCAAGTTAGTGCCACCCGGAGCGCAAGCCACAGCAAGAACAGGAAGACAGCCACCGCACTGAATCCACCTCTGGCCCCCCAGCCTCCCAACAGGACCGACGGCCGTGATAGCAGTGGACTCGAATCCGCGCTCGCAATCAGAGTCGCATGAATCTTGAGCATTATAAAGAAAGGGTAAAAATAAAATCGTTATGCTAATACACTCGGGGGAAAAAATCAAAACTAAACAAACGGCGCTCAGATTCAACAAACCCCTCTTTTTCCTCCTCCAAGTGACATGATATGTGTACACGATCTGTGGGGACCGAAGGGAGAGAAGAAGAGGCTACAGATTTTCCTCTCGCACTTTTTTCCTCCGCTTTGGCTGCGTGTTTAAGTCAGAGCCTTGGAATTTCCTCCTCCACCCCCGTGCGTGCCATCCCTTATCCGCGAATTTACGACTGCGGATCAGATACAAACAGGCCCCCTGTCCTCATGCCGACATACGGTATCCTTTGAAAGCGCACATACGCACACGCACGCACTGATGGGTGCACATAAACAGACACGACGCCGGTATGAGAATGTACATACATGCATTGCAATTACACTTTCATCATTAGTTTGACGTTGCAGCCTCCCACGAGGAATGGTCATCAATTATACTCTGGGATGCTTATACCAATGTCATTATGCGGATGAAGCCGTAATTAATGTTTTGGAAATTATTATGAAAGTAAAAGCGAATGCTTTTGTTATTCATGGTAATCACGTAATGGATTTATCATAATAATCAATGCGAGTCTCAGCAAGGTTCTTCCTCTGCCCACATAATCCTTTTAATTCGCGGAAATTCGAACCAAGAAAGTAAAAAACAATGGTGCATATGTACTTTGTATATACATGCATTCATCTATGCATAACTACACACGCCATTTCACAAATGCATTCATACACACGTATACATATCATAGGTATGCACTGCCGCAATGAACATAATGCAGGCCACAAAAGGGGACGGGGGAACCGCATGGGAGGTTTCGCAATCTAAGGTCATGGTTCTGTCCTTGCCACAACGCAGCCCCCCCCCCCCTCACCCCCTCATTATGCTCCGAAGAGGCGCTGCGGAGCGATGACGCGCCCGCATCCGTCACTGTCACGGCCGCCGCTCTGCAACATCAGTAGTTGGGAAGGCAACCGGGGCGCCCCATCTCGCTGGCAAGGTAAGAGCGGGTATGGGCTGGGCGAGCAGGGCATCCGGAGTGTGGGCAGGGTAGGAACGAGCGGGCACGTCTCAAGGTCGTTGTTAGAGCCACTCCTCTCAGCCGACACCAGCATCTCGTCTGACCAGCAGGCCAGCGACACCCACGGCCCAGCATTACCTAACACAACACCGGACGCATCGCGAAACTGCTCGTCATCCGCGAACTTTAAATGGCATTCTTTCGGGAGGAAAAGCGGCTGCCGTCACACACACAGCCGCCGACGAAACCCTAGGCCCTACGTGACAAAACGGAGGACTCCCCGCTGAAGTTTATGGATAAAGACAGGGTTCGGATACTCTCGAAAATCCGCAAACCTGTTTGCGCCGCGATATAACACGGGGCCAAAGCACACTCGCCCGTTATTGGCTGCAGCCGAGGGTCAACGAGGGAAGGGATTACGTGCGAGGGCGGGGCAGAAGGGCGACGCTCTTAGGGCGGAGTAATTGCACGTGAGCCGGGATCCGCTCAAGTGAAGGCGGACGATCTTATAATCAACCTGGTATAGCGACGCAAGTCCAGCATTTCCCAAATATCCTGCGATTTCGCCCGCATAATCGGCCCTCTTATCCTAAAGCCTCGCGCTCTACATACGCCCTCGCCCAAGCACTCGATCACACGCCCATCGCGACTCCACTAAGTTATAATTTTATCATCTTCGGAAACCCAATTCCTCTCCCGATATCGCGGTTCTCAGGCGCCCGCCCCAGATACCGGGAAGGGCTCTCGGCGGGCGGGCGGGCGCGCTCCCGAGGCAAAGATCGTGTGTGAGCAAGATTCCCGGACTCCAGACAACAACATACCATTCATCGGTTGTCAACGGGCAAGACATCCACCCGGAGTGAGAACCCGGATGAGCCGTCGCCCCCGCCAGGCGCTTTCTTATTGCCCCTGAGGGATTTGTGCCGCGATCGCCGTGTTTGACTCACTGATCCAGAGTCAGCAGGCAGAGGCTAAGTAAGCAACATCGCAACGCCCTCTAAAATCGCCCAGTCTTCCTTTCGGTGCAAAGTGGGAGTCGGGCGTTTTAGAATGACCAGATCCTGCACCACTTTCCTAAATACCTTCCCAATAAGCCGAAGAAATGGCTAAGCTAAACTCTACGAAAACACGCTTCACCAACTTGATTGCTGAAACCTCTTAAACAGGAGATACACGTGACTGTTGTGTCTTCTCCCACTATTTAACTTGACAAACGCAACGGGCGGGAAACCGGGAGAAAAGGAGAGCTTGAAGCGCTGAGCTTTTCTAAAGGCCAAGGCATGACCTTCGTATGTGCTTTCCCTGCCGTCTATTTCATTATTCTGCGCCGAGCCCTTGCAATCAGATAATCTCCGACGATCACATTAGTGAGCACGTCGTAATTATAGGCCTTCGCTTCCTTATCAAAATCGGCCTGATTGTCCATAATAACCGTGGACGTGACGGGCATCGTGCGGTCCCGACACTCGCCGCCAACGCCACACTCAACACCACTCGGGCCACGCGATCATGGACCTCATCTTTTTTTGTCATGTCAAACCCTAAGGACATAAAATGCATACACTTCCCCCCCCCCCCCCTCTCTCTCTCTCTCTCTCTCTCTCTCTCTCTCTCTCTCTCTCTCTCTCTCTCTCTCTCTCTCTCTCTCTCTCTCTCTCTCTCTCTCTCTCTCTCTCTCTCTCTCTCTCTCTCTCTCTCTCTCTCTCTCTCTCTCTCTCTCTCTTCCTCCCCTTCCCCCGGGTCGCAAAACGCGTACTTGAAAAAGACAAACACGGCTGTCAGAGCACGCGCTATCTCCCAGGTGGCGACGCTGTGATAACACCCCCACTTCACTCTTAAAGTCGTCATTTCGTTCACACTTCCCTTACTGCAGCTCAACTCACTGAACCGCCGTTCTTTGTGAGTGAGAAATGCTGAAGCAGAGAGCAATGAAATGTGAGAAATCTCACTCTCTATTTCCTCAGAACAAAAGGCATTTGCTGGCAAACGCAATACTAGACGTCAAGCATGACGCAAGAAAAACGAACATCCGTTATTACAGTCAACCTTACTGAACCTCCTTCAGAACAACAAAACACACCCCCTTTGCAACCTTACCCAACAAACACTCATCAACTCTCCGCCACTTCAGCCATCCATCCTGCACCTTTATGCAGCAAAGGAATCGAGGCAACACAACAAGGGTGGCTCAGCGGTGTGCAGGAATACACACAAGAGGGTCTTTTTGAAGGCTTCGCCTTGGTAACCGTCCCCTCCTGACCCTCGCCTCGGTCGTGCCCCCTTCGACGGGGTCAATCATAATCCCTGCGGGAGGGCAGCCCACCTCCCACAACGACACATCTTTACTCCCTCCGATGTCAGGGAATCGTCTCATGCATAAGATTCAGTGCATGCGAGTGGGAGAGGAAAAACGCATTTTCCTGCTGGATACTTCTTATAGCATCTACCTACCCCTCAGCCGTACCAGCCTACCACATCAACTTTCATTCAATTCCTCGCCACTGCCAAACCAGCAAAGCCACCCAACGCCCTTCTCGCCGTGGCATCCTGCGAGGAGAGAGGCGATACCGCGGCGCCTTACCATTTCCCAGGCGGTACCACGTGCGAGTGATATGGTTAATGGTCCGAATCATTTCTGCAGATTATTCGCTCTCATCGCGCGTCATGACCTTTCAGGACCTATGGACCCATGGGGGAGGGCGACGAGAGAGTGAGGAATGGGATGTAGGAGGTGGGAGGGGAGAGAGAAAGGAAAAAAGGAGAAAGGGAAGAGTTCAGAGAGTAAAGCAGGAGAGATGATGCAAGGTGAGGTGAGAAGAGATATGAGATGAGATGAAGGGAGAAGAAAGGAGAGTAAGAGAGAGAGGAAGAAACAAAGAGAGACAGGTTAAGTGCAGGCAGGTACAGCGTGAGATAAACTGCTTCACGGGTGGACAGTCTCAAGCACCCTTCCGGCGCCTCTCCTGGCCCTCCAAGCTCCTACCCTCAACCCCCCCTCCCCCGACCACCAACACTTCTACTTATCTTCCTGCTTTTAAAAAGTTCTTTGGCTAATACGACTTCGGAGAGGATCAGCAGGCGTGGAGCGATAACCCGTTGCCTCCGTTCCTACCGAGCCCTTTCGCGCGAGTGGCTAACGACTAAAAAAAAAGACGCAAAAATAAGCAAAATGGAATACGGATTTTATTGGTTCAATAAGATAGCGTCTCGGCACGAAATGTGTACCACTTGCCGATAATTACTTTTTATCACGATCGCTTCGGATTAAATTCTTCTAAGAGGTTTACAAATCGGCAAACACAATCGGTGTAAAAATAAAGAATTATTGAAATTATCAAAGGCGAGAATAGGAGGGGGAGGGAGAGAGAGAGAGAGAGAGAGAGAGAGAGAGAGAGAGAGAGAGAGAGAGAGAGAGAGAGAGAGAGAGAGAGAGAGAGAGAGAGAGAGAGAGAGAGAGAAGAAAAGAGAGAGAGAGAGGGGGGGGGAGGGAAGGGAGGGAAGGAGGAGGAGGGGAGGGAGGGAAGGCGGAAGGGAGGGAGAGAAGGAGGAAGGGAGGGAGAGGGGGGAGGGAGGGAAGGAGGGAGGGAAGGTGGGAGGGAGGGAGGGAGGGTAAGGTGGGAGGGAGGGAGGAAGGGAGGGAGAGAAGGAGGAAGGGAGGGAGAGGGAGGAGGGAGGGAGAGGGAGGGAGGGAGGGAGAGAGAGAGAGAGAGAGAGAGAGAGGGGGGGGGGAAGGAGGGAAGGAGGAAGGGAGGGAGGGAAGGGAGGGAGGAAGGGAGGGAGGGAAGGAGGAAGGGAGGGAGAGAAGGAGGAAGGGAGGGAGAGAAGGAGGAAGGGAGGGAGAGAAGGAGGAAGGGAGGGAGACGGAGGGAGGGAGGGAGGGAGACGGAGGGAGGGAGGGAGACGGAGGGAGGGAAGGAAGGAGGGAGAGAAGGAGGGAGAGAGGAGGAGGGAGGGAGGAGGGAGAGAGGGAGGGAGGGAGGGAGGGAGGGAGAGAGAGAGAGAGAGAGAGAGAGAGAGAGAGAGAGAGAGAGAGAGAGAGAGAGAGAGAGAGAGAGAGAGAGAGAGAGAGAGAGAGAGGAGAGGAAGAAATTCCTCTGAAAACTTTTGCAAAGAGAAACATCTCGAACAAAGCCGTCCATTTTCTCCGCCACACGTTTCTCCTGAAGGGCATCTCCGAGCCCGTGAAAAGGAGCGGACGCCCCCCGCCCGGGCACGCACGACCACCGCCACCACCGCCGCCGCCGTCGTCGTCGTCGTCGGCCAACTTTGCGCCTGGTGGGAAATAACGGTATTGATCCCCCTATCGAACATGTTCTTGTATTCGCTATCTGGAGTTCGTAGTTCCCAGTGCGTTCGAACTCGGGCTGAGTTAATTTCCTGTTGGCAGCTGCAACGTCACGACTATCTCGACGACCCACGCCCGGACGAGGGTGGGGGTGGGGGTGGGGGTGGGGTGGGTGGGGTAGGGGAGACGCAAGGAGAGAGGGGGTCGTGTCATTCTGGTAGAGAGCAGTATGGGAAAGGGAGGGGGGGAGTGGGTAGGGAGGGGGTACTGGAATGGAACAAGGCAAAAGCAGACGAGCTGGAATATGCGGCATTAAATCGGGGGCGCGGGGACCAAATCAAAACTGACATTTAAAAATAAACATGGTAAATAGTTACGGCAAAACGCAAAACGCAAAACTCGGACATGCATTTCCCCCCACCCCTACCCGCGACAGTTTGGCCTTTACATTTCCATACCTACAATTTCCCATACAAAAATAAACAAACAAAATAATGAAAACAAGTTCTAAAGCCGGTCGCGTCCCAAGAAACTCAGCCGGGATCGCCAAGCTAATAACTCGGGTTCAGGAAGGAACGGGCAGCAGCAGCTTCGAGATAAACAAGGGGCGAGGAATGTGTAATCTCATGCCCTTTAAAGGCTGTTAATAGTCGGCCTCTCTTCCCGCGATCCACTCTTGCTTTTTGCCCTAACGGGCATGAGAGTCAGGGAGGGAGGGGGAGGGAGGAGACGAAGGATATCACAGGGAGGGAGGGGGAGGGAAGGGACGTAGGATATCACAGGGAGGGAGAGGGAGGGAGGGGAGGGGAAGGGACGTAGGATATCACGGGAAAGGAGAGGGGGCAGAGGGAGGGAGGGGGAGGGAAAGGACGAAGGATATCCCATGGAGGAACACAGAGGCGGACGCAATAAAGGACATATGCACGAGCAACGTCCACGGCTAAAAAGGGGACAAAAATGCCACGGGTGAAAAAGAAAATCAAGAGCATGAGCCATATACTCGAAATTCATCAAAAAGGCCACCGACATTTCGCTCGGGAAATAACATAAACGCAAAGCCATCGCTGTCCACTAATGCCGACATAAAGCCTGCCGACTGCCTCCCCCGCCCCGCCCCACCCCATCCCCTTTTTCATCAGTTCCCCAGCTCGCAACTAAACAGCTGAAACAACAAAGGATTACTTTAAAATTCGGGATAAACATGAATAAAGTGCAGCGGGAGAGCATGAGAGGTAATCCTCACAGGCTCCGAAGGTGAAATACTGTAACGGCGGAATGCGAGTCCCCGGTATTTCACAACGGCGTATTACTCATCCGCCGCGCGGGGAGGTACCGGGAAGGGAAGGGAAGGGATGGGAAGGGAAGGGAAGGGAAGGGAGGGAAAGGGAAGGGAAGGGAAGGGAAGGGAGAGGAGGAGAAGGGGAGGGGAGGGGAGGGGAGGAAAGGAAGGAGAGAGAGGAAGGGAAGGGGAGGGAAGGAAGGGATGCGTAGGGGAGGGAAAAGGAGGGGGCGGGGAGGGGAGGGAAGGAAAGGGAGGGAAGAGAAGGGATGGGAAAGGAAGGGGAAGGAAAAGAAGGGAAGAGAAGAGAAATGAAGGGATGGGGGGTAAAAGGGAAGGAGAGGGGAGTAGAACATTGGGCAGAGAAGGGGAAGGAAGCGAGGGGGGGAGGAACACGAAGAAGGGGAGAGAAGGGGGGGACGGAGAAGTCAAAACTTGGACGCGCAAGTTTTATTCCCGCAATTTATAACCGTACTGCAGCGGAATTCTGGGTCCTAACAATGACAACTTTTCTCAATATCGGGTGGTCGGGGGGCGGAGCGAAATATTTCTCTCGGAGTAAGAAAGAGGAACGGCGACGACAAATGAGAACATACTTACACTCCGAGCATCTCACGGCCATGCAATACGCAGGCACTCCGCGACTTGACACCCCGCACCGCTTGAGGGCCGACCTACGTATGCTAATGCCGGTCGTACAGCCTCGGAGGCCACAATCAAACGCACCTCCGCTATTCGCATACTGAGCAGCCCGGAGCTCTATCATCTGTCTGAGATCAATGAGGCAAAGCCCCTGTTTGTAGGACTTGGTGGCCAGAGGAGAGTGAGTGGCCCCGATTCCCTGTTGGGGGAGGGGGAAAGAGGAGGAGAGGAAGGAGGAGGAGGAGAGGAAGGAGGAGGAGGAGAGGAAGGGGGTGGAGGAGAGGAAGGAGGTGGAGGAGAGGAAGGAGGAGGAGGAGAGGAGGAGGAGAGGAAGAGGTGACGAAAGAGGAGGATGAGGAGGATGAGAAGAGGAAGGAGGAAGATGAGGAAAAAGAGAAGGAGGAAGTAGACGAGGAGCAGGAGGTGGAGGAGGAGGGAGGGGGGAGAAAACCAGTGGCACTACTGGTGAACAGGTGCAAGCAACACAGGTTGGCCCGCCCCGATTTGGCGGCGGTGGTGACACGGCGACGGCAACGCGCGAGACTCGAGTCCGACCCCCCCCCCTTCCGGTGCGCGGGGCCCCCGAGGGCAACGAAACAATGGTGTCGCTCCTCACAACATCACCGCCTCCAGGAAGTTCACACAACACAACACCTGCTTACCTGCACCGCTGTCTCTATACACACATGTAATGCTCGGGAACGCGAGGAGACTCATCACTTCCTCTCAGACAAAAGCCACGCCAAACACCACGTCTGACTCCGCAAACAAAAAAACGAAAAAAAAAAAAAAACGCACTCCATATTAAAACTCGTGTTTGGATTTTAGTACAACGTCAACATGAGCTGCGGCATACAAGGTCTCCTCGCTTCCTTGAACATCTTCGCGTGTTGTACTTGCCTTTTTATGCTTTCCGACGTTGTTGCCACTCACTCAAGGTACCGCTGCTTATTCATCTATCAATGCGTTATCCATCCATCGAATCTGCTTCGATGTTTATAGCGTTTCGTATCAGTGTTTAAAATGGAAGTAATGGAAGAATGAGTGACGGAAGACGTATCCGGACGGGAGGCTCGCCAGCGGCCCCGCCTGGCGTACTCCGGCTAACCCACATACGGAAGGGGAGGGGGGCGCGAGGGGGGAGGGAGTTCAAGGCGTCACGCATGACCTGCGGGAGTTTAGTTGTAATAACTCACTTCCCGATGGGAAAATATGAAATGGAAACAGTTCCGCATTCGGAGGCCTAAACCTTTATGCGGACTGACCTTCCCTCCAGCGGAAACAAATCAAACGACGGAAACAGGTTAACCGTTCAGCCGTACTGCAGGTCGAGCATTCTCCCTCATGCGGTGTTCTGCGGATTCTGTACTGTCAAATTCATTCCACAGAAAACGCCTTATAAGGAAATTACTTCGAATATTCATTCTTATGAATAAACCTCTAAACCTTGCAGAGCAAAAACGCATAAATGCATAATGCACAGCCCGGCGCGTTACAAGGTGCGAGACGCAGAGCAGCGGCGCTCCGCCACAGCCAGGACGCACCTTGATCACCTCCTAACACCATTCGAATGGCCAGACAACCAGGCTGATGAGAATATACGGCTCCTTGCACGCCTTGCTCGCTTTGCAAGGAAAAGGCGCGCTGCAGGAAGCTGGCAGCGGGTTTGTGTTGCAGACGCTCTTTCGGCTCCTTTAGGAAGTGATGGCGGTGGGCGCGCGAGTGCTGGGCGGAGGATGGTCTTCCGAGGAGGACACTGTGGGCGGTAGGCGTGGACCTGTCAGCATAGTGGATGTATGTATCTGCAAACCTACGTGTGCACATGTAACTATCTGTCTGTGCGCGCGCGCACTGCATGTGCGTGAACGCGCGTGCACTACTTATGTCAGCGTTAGGGGAGGGGGAGAAAGCGGAAAAGGATCGGCCAGTGGTCAAGTATGGGAACCAGGAATCACACGTGCCCGCCACAACGACCGCCAAGTTCGGCTGGGTCGCCGCTCCACCCTCCGATGTTACCTCCCAGGCAGGTCACCAGGCCGCGTCTAGCTACTTGCGGTGTCCGACCTTATTATCGAAATACTACTATGGACAGCACATTTCCACTCAACAAAGGAACAAACAAACAAAATTCATCATCATCACAACTCAAGGTATTTCCCATAAACTACATTCAAGCTTTTTCCAGTTCACCCGCAGCTGTAGAAAAAATAGCCGCCGGTCAAACGCATATGAGTCACCCGTCCGAGGAGACCTGGTGTCTAAAAGCCCGTAATTCCACACCCGGTGGCGACTGACACCAACAAGAGGGGAGCGCGAGGAGACCCCGGTGCCACCGCGTACCGCCGGCCCTCTCCTACGGCAAGCGCAGGGCGACATCAAAGAAAGTTAGAGGGTGACAGCCACGATACATCAACGTCTACGGAGTAGATCGGAGGCGGTCTGAAAGGAAGCGCCAGAGGGGGTGTGGAGGGTGGAGGTTGAGGAGGAGGAAGCAGGAAAGGGAGGAGGAGCAAGATAAAGAAGAAAAATGAAAGGGTGAGGCGGAGAAGGGGAGGATGAGATGTAGTGGGAGAGGAGGAGGAGGAGAGGGAATGGAAAGAGAGAGAGAGAGAGAGAGAGAGAGAGAGAGAGAGAGAGAGAGAGAGAGAGAGAGAGAGAGAGAGAGAGAGAGAGAGAGAGAGAGAGAGAGAGAGAGAGAGAGAGAGAGAGACAGACAGACAGACAGAGACAGGAGAGGAGAGGGAGCAGACTGAGAGACACATTGTTGCGTTGTGTGCGCAACGAAGTCGACGTGTGTGAGCGCCGAGTTCCCTCCCTCCCAGCGGATGCGACTTCCCTGCAATTCGTAGTCGCGCGATGAATCCAGCCCCCGCGGTCGTCCCCGGCGCCCTCCGGTCTCCCACGATTAACCATCTCACCCTCGGGATGAAGGGACGGAGAGAGGAAACACGAGGACCCGAGCAATTAAATGAACTTCAAAGGTAGGTGGAGTTAATGAATTAGACGGGAGGCAAGGAGGTGGGGTCTTCGGCGTTCATGTTGGCACTCGCTTCCTTACTCTGCTGGCACGCCTACCGCCGCTAATCGTTATCAGATATCAGTCTGCCAATTTTGGGGAAGAAGAAAAATGATGAGGTGGGGGGGAGGGGCGGCATATCATGCGCTCTTGGCTCTGCACTAAGATCGAACATTAAACTTGGTACGTTTCGATCATACATGAAAGACCAAATGAATACCACATACGGGGAAAACGGCTTGATTGCCTGGGTCTACACCGAAAGCAGGCACTAAGGAGAGGAAGTGGTCGTCCGCCACCGATTCTCGCTGGCCACGTCTCGTCGCTCCGTCCGCCAGCGAGTCCGGTAAACCGCTTCGCGTGGCGGGAGATCCGTTCTTCGGCGGGCGACCGTTCTTCTCCCGAAATGCCGCGGAAGGAAGGAACTCTGCCGGATGAACTACCTTGACCACGGAAGGGACGGGTCGATAGAATAATTTCAATTCTTTCGTTTCCCTTTTAAAATAGTAACAATGAGTTTAAAATGAAAAACCCTTAATCACAAGAGTGATTGAATACATCACGTCCTCTCTGGCAACCATTGTCAGTGTGCAAAATGGGAGAAAATTAACAAAATGTGGGAGGTCGGGAAAGAACGTGGTGACAAATTGAAAGTTTACAATATGACAAAATAGATGAAAAATAAAAAAGCAAACAACAATGAAAGAAAATCAACAAGAAGAAAAGGACAAAATCGGAAGACGAGTACAACGAAAAAGGTAATAAATGCATTACGCAAAATAAAGGCAACACGTCTCTAACTGACAGGTTTAGAGAGGCTGCGAGGGGAAGGCAGAGAGGCGGTTGATGAGCTGTCAATTACCTATGGATTAAACCATGATGATGAGCGGAGTGACAGAACAAGTGGCGATGCAAAGGGGGCAACGCACCGGTGCCAACCCTCTGTGCCTCTGTGGTAATGACCTAAGGGTGGTGAGAGGAATGAGTGCTCTCTCTCTCTCTCTCTCTCTCTCTCTCTCTCTCTCTCTCTCTCTCTCTCTCTCTCTCTCTCTCTCTCTCTCTCTCTCTCTCTCTCTCTCTCTCTCAAAAACACACACACACATTCTTTTCTTCATCAGTCCGTCTATCTGCCTGTCTCTCCACAACAGAAAACACTCAACGCCCAAATAAATACTTCAACACACACTCTCTCTCTAATAACTCTTAAATCAAGGTATCATCGCTCTCATCTCTTCTCCCCCGAACTTTCGCTGTTTAACCAATCGTAAATCCTTCTCGAGTCTCCCCTCCGAGATCTCACGCAGTCGTGATACGAGCGCAGTATTAATAAATCCCCCGTTTAAGTCTTACTTTCCGAGTCCTTCAAGCCCTTTCATTGAAGTGGCACTCAAGAGAAAACATAGATATAAAGGTGATTTTTCACATTAGAAAGCGACAGCTAACAAACCGCTTAACACGGGCCAATAAACTGTTTGTCTTCGGAGCTGCACGTACAAACCATCTATTTTAAGACCACTAAAACTGTCGGCCGAAGTATAACTGTCGCGGTCAGAATAAACCTCCCATAGCTCGTGTGGAGCAACTGGCCTCCGCTGCTGTAAGGACGACGCCCAAAGATGTACGGCCGCCTCCACCTGGAGCGCCTCGCGCGTTCTCTCGGCGCCTCCTTCCCTCCCGCTGTCTCGCGGGCTCTTCCCGTGTCCCTCCTCCCATAGAACATAACATAACGTTCATCTTTCGAGGGCGAGAGATTAAAAATCATACATATGGAAAGGCGCGGGCATGGCTGTAGTTCCTCCATTTCAACTCGAATGCATCATTCATCACCTACATTTTTTCAAATGCAACCCCCGGAACTTCCATTTTTCTCCATCGCACTCCAACTTGGAGAAGAAAAAATAATTCCAAGAAGTTCTATATTTCACAATCCACATTAAGGCTGCCACTCTCGTGTCGTGCGGCGCCACGAGACGCATCAGCTGGTAGCCCGAGGTCGTGAGAACCACCTCGTGAATGTCGAGACGAGCCCCCGTGCCCCTTACACTCCTAACCTCCCGCTAGGCTCAGGGGCCGCCCTGTCCACCCACGACTCAGCATTCCTGAGATTCACGTGCGATTGTCTCGTCACACACGCATGATATAAGTAATTATCTCCATGGTGCTAACGAACGTAAAGATACGTAAAATGGAAATGTAATGATGCGTTGTAGAAAAAAAACGTTGTAATTCAGATAAACGCGAACAAAACGAACATGTACTCAAGAAATCACTAAGAAAAATGTAAAAAATGTCTTAAGCACTCTAGCCGAGAGTGCCACTAAAAAAATAGGTACTTTTAAACTACGATTAATCAATAGTCCAAAAAGGCGCTCTCGCAAGGAATACTAATGCGCGGTGACATGCAGGTCCGTCCCCTGCCCCCCCTCCTACCATCCCATTTCCCTATCCCACCAACCCCCTTCCCTATCCCGCCAACCCATCTTCCCTATCCCGCCAACCCATCTTCCCTATCCCGCCAACCCATCTTCCCTATCCCGCCAACCCATCTTCCCTATCCCACCAACCCCCTTCCCTATCTCAACATCCCCCTTCCCTATCCCGCCAACCCCCCTTCCCTATCCCGCCAACCCCCCTTCCCTATCCCGCCAACCCTCCTTCCCTATCCCGCCATCCTCCTTCCCTATCCCGCCATCCTCCTTCCCTATCCCGCCATCCTCCTTCCCTATCCCAACCCCCCTTCCCTATCCCAACCCCCCTTCCCTATCCCGCCAACCCCCTTCCCTATCCCGCCATCCTCCTTCCCTATCCCGCCGTCCCCCTTCCCTATCCCGCCATCCTCCTTCCCTATCCCGCCAACCCTCCTTCCCTATCCCGCCATCCTCCTTCCCTACCCCGCCAACCCCCTTCCCTATCCCAACCCCCCTTCCCTATCCCGCCAACCCCCTTCCCTTTCCCGCCAACCCCCTTCCCTATCCCGCCACCCTCCTTCCCTATCCCGCCATCCTCCTTCCCTATCCCGCCATCCTCCTTCCCTATCCCGCCAACCCCCCTTCCCTATCCCGCCAACCCCCCTTCCCTATCCCACCAACCCCCCTTCCCTATCCCACCAACCCCCCTTCCCTATCCCACCAACCCCCCTTCCCTATCCCGCCATCCTCCTTCCCTATCCCGCCATCCCCCTTCCCTATCCCGCCAACCCCTTTCCTATCCCGCCATCCTCCTTCCCTACCCCACCAACCCCCCTTCCCTATCCCGCCAACCCCCCTTCCCTATCCCGCCATCCCCTCTTCCCTCCATCGACTAGACTAGCGCCCTCCAATCCATCATCATCTCTCAACGGCCCTCGAAAGAGCAGATCGACTCCCAACACCACGGGTTCACACTCCCAACGAGGGCGTGTGGGGAGCAGCGTCTTCGATCGCATCTTGGAAGTGTTTACTTTGCAAAAAGGGGAAAGAGGGAGAGGGAAGAACGTGGAGCGAAGGATGGATGGATGGGAAAAGGAGAAGGGAATGATGGAGGAGGGGGATACATGGAGAGGAGAGAGGAAGTGGAAGGGGGAAGGGGGGAGGGGGAGGGGGAGACTGAGAGGGAGAGGGAGAGGGAGAGGGAGAGGGAGAGGGAGAGGGAGAGGGAGAGGGAGAAAGAGAGGGTGAGAGACGGGAAAGAGGAAGAAGATAGATAGAGAGATGGGGTGTACGTGTTAACGTGCGCGTTAAGGAGAGGGGTGAGATGACGAAAGGGGAAGGGGAGAAAGTGAGGGAGGGGAAAAGGAAGAGATGGAGAGTTAAAGAAAAAAGGAGAGAGTGGGGAATACTCTGAGGTAGATAGACAGATATAGCGAGAGAGTGAGCGCGGGAGAGGAGAGAGAAAGAGGAGGAGGGAGAGGGAAAATGAGAGAAAAATATAGATAGAAATAGAGAGATGGATATAAACGAAGAGAGAGAAACAAAAAAAGAAAGAGTGAAAGAGAGAGAGGAAGATTGAGAAAGAAAGAAGAGAGAGAGGAGAGGAGTGAGAAAGAAGACCTGCAGAATCTGCAAAGCGACTGCAAAAGAGAGAGAGCAGGCCAGAGGCGAAAAGATTGACTGCACTCCCGTCCTCTTCCGTACTCAACAATGTCTCCGACGTTCGTAACTTTAGCCTTTAATTAGTCATCCGCTTTCCTCATCCTTTTTTCTTCTTCGCCTTCTCCTGCTTCTGATTTAAGGTTCCCTCGCCTCCTCATGAATATTCTGATATTCAATGCAAATCATTCTCGCACGACGAGGTCGCCTAATGAACACGGTCTCGGACGAACTTTAGAACAAGGAAAGGAAAGACAATCGCAGTTTCTCTTGAATGGAAGCCCCCTCCCAAGTTTGCTTTTAGTGTGGTTTGTTTGTTTAGTCTGTTTCCTTATTAACTACGAGGCTTGTGTGTGTGGAAAAATCCTCTGTGTAAAATCCTAAACAATGAAGAACTGAGGGATTCTCCGAAATGTTGTAAGCTCACGTGTCTGGAGGGAAATTCTTTTTCCTCTCTACGTGGGGATAGCAGGAAGGTGTTCAATCTGGCCCTTAAGAGACTGTAGTGGCCTCTTGCCTGTCATAAATCAGCAGTGAACCTGGTCAGCAGGTCCGCGTGCGCCCCACCCACCTTGATGGTTCACAGGGGACCACTCCAAGGAGAGAGAGAGAAGAGCCAAGGATACAACACTGCTTCCTCAGGCAACCTCTGGCCATGGCCCTTCCCCCTCCTCTCCTTCTCCCCCCCCCCTCCCCTTGCGTCTTTTTTTCTCCTTTTCCTCCCCCTCCTCCCTCGACCCCTCATCCCCTATCCTCCCATCTACTACCCCGCCCAGTCGACTCTTTTCTTATTAATTAGCTAGTGCAAGAGCACACTGAATATTAAGTACGCACTGCGCCTTGAGCCAGCCCAGGCAGCGAGTAAGAGCACACACTCACCTGGGTTTCCTCTGGGGGAGCGCACCCTGGGCGTCCTCTTCCAAGACGGGTAAGCAGGAACCGTGGGCTGCTTCTTTTGGGATTTCTTCCTGCGGACGCGGCGTGTCGGCCTCTGGGCGCCACTGCTGCCGCGGCTCGACACCAGGGACTCGACCAGGGACTCCGCGCTGCCCTCCAGCGATCCCTGACCTGATCTGTTTTTGCTTTTGACCAAATCTTGTAGCAAGAACTGCGTGATGATGCGTTCGTTCGTGGCTTCGAGCGGCCGTTGTTCTTGCTCACTTTCTTGTTTGCTCTTGCCAATCTTTGCCAGTGCGCTGAGAGCCTTCAAAACAAGCTCAGGATTCTTGGCTAATCTCAAGTTTATTCTTGCGGTACTTGGCTCTGATTTCGGTTTCTTGGATGGTGTCAAGTTAAACTTGGCAATGCCTGGCTCGCTGGTGGTATCCTTGACACCTAACTCGTCCTCTTGTTCGTCCTCCTCTAACATGGACCGTACAAACTGTGCAGCTTTTTGGCTCCTGCCGTCAATCATATGTGACCCGACAGGCTGGTTGAGGGGCATGAGCAGATGGGCATGGGCAGTGCGGATTTCAGGAACGTCAAAACGGCGTAGGAGAGTTTGTGGAATTTTGACAGCACCCGACGAACGACGACGTTGAGGCGGGACAAACACCATGGAGTTTGGCTGTTGATTGCTGGGCTGCTGGTTTTTGGTTGACTGGAATGCTTCTGGACGAAGAGGCCGGCTGCTTGGAACCCTCTCATCCAATTCCTCGATTTCAAACTCCTGCTGGCGCTGCAGCTGCTGTGCTGCCTTTTTAGCACGACGAGCCTGCCTTGCAGATCTTCTTGCAGAGGCTGCCCGTGCAAGCCAGCTGGTGCGGCCCACAAGGAGGCCCGGCCCACGTCGTCGTCGACCTCGGCTGGAGGCTTCGCTTGTAATGCTGGCGGGGCTGATCAAATCTGGGCCTGGAGGGGCAGAGGACATGGCCAGGGAAAGAGGGCGGCCAGGGTGGACGGCGTGACGAATAATGGACACGGGCGTCCGAGGGCGGTGGGCTGGGATGGGCGGAACAGGTGGGACGGGGCGCTCCTGGGAGCTGGTACGTGAGGAAGTTCGGTCTGACGAAGAAGGTCTAGCACCGACGGGCACCGAAGGCAAACCGCCGACGAAGGGGTTGCCTCCCGTGAGTCGTCCCGGATAGAACTGCGACGAATTGACAACACTGGCAGCCTCGCCGAGCACCTGAAGGGCTTTGGGCGAGTGCGTTGTGGCGGGGGAGGAGAGAGGTCGCGGTCTGAACACAGGGGACTGAAGGCCTGAGGCTGGGATGGACCGGTGTCTTTGAAGGAGCGCCGGGGAGTTCGGCGCCGGAGGTTCGTGGGACAGGTGGCGAGTCAGAGGTGCAGGCTCGTGGTGCAAATACTGGCGGCCTGGAGGCGTGGAGTCGCGGGAATTGCGATGCTCCATAGAACCTGACTCCTGGGACAGCTGCCGCCCCATGGCTACTGCCTCGTGGGACATCTGACGCCCCATGACTGCACTGTCATGGGAAATCTGCCTATTCATGACTACTGCCTCATATGACATTTGTCGGCCAATAATACTTGGCTCCTGATATATCTGTCGGCTCATTGTGCCCGACTCGTGCGACAACTGGCGATTCATTGTCACGGACTCGTGAGAAAACTGACGGGCCGTTGCACCTGACTCATTAGAATACTGGCGCGCCATGGGTGACGTTTCGTGGGCGAGGTGCCGAGGTATAGCAGAGGGGCTCCCGTAGCCGGGCGGGATCCCCAGACTGCGCGGCCCGCTCGGGTTAAGGTCGTTCCTCGGCCGAGGACCCCCTTGGGCGCGAGCCATGCCATAGCCCTGGAGGCTCACCGGGCCGCTCGGATGGATGCTTTGTGTCCCTGAGTGTCGCATCAAGGACGGAGACTCGCACGAATGCACCGAGCGCTGGCGCACGAGGGCGGGAGAGCCAGCACACACAATCTGGTTGTGGCACATGTAGTACTGGTGCTGCTTTTCCAATTCAATAATTTCTTGCTGGCGTCGCAGTTCCTCCTGCTCTCTCTGTGCCTGAAGCTGCAGCTGTTGTTGTTGCTGTTGCTGCTGCTGATTCTTCCTGCTAGGCGAACGGGAGAAAAAACTCCCCGAAAACATGGCCGACCACCGACTCTGAGGTTTCGGGCTTCCTTGGGCCTTCGTTTCCTGGGCGATTTTGGGCGACCCAGGCGGGCAGTGCATGGCACAGCGCCGGGTTTCTCTCTCGTGCCATGACGCCCGTAGCTGGTGTGTAGGCGTCAACGGCCCAGCCAGTCGGTGGACATGGGTTTTGCCAGGAGTGGGAGGAGCTGACACCGGCTGACATGCCCGTGTTCTGCTGGGGGTATTGTGCAGGGATCTCGCAGGGGTGGTGGGGGGTTCACGGGTCTTGGGCGCCACCCGCGGCGACCCCAGCAGGCTCTTGATCCGCAGCGGAGGCACTGGCGACTCTGCGGACACACTGCGACGAAAACTTGGAGCGTCATTGCCTTGCCTTACCTCCTGCCCTAACGACGGCGGCCCTGACGACCCCAGCTGCCGCCCGATATCCACCCCTAAGGTCTTGCGGCGGTCCAAGCTGAGTCTCTTGGTGGAGTCGATGCTGACCTTCTTCTTGGAGTCGAGGGAGTGCCGGACCCCGGAGTCGAGTGACGAGAGCTTGTTGGTGGACAGAGTTGACGGTAGCGACTCGTCGGTGCGCTTCAGCGAGTCCTCGTCACTCACCGCCACTCTCCACTCGTCGTACGTGATGACGCGACGGGGGAGTCCCGTCGAGGACGTCCCGTAGCCCCCGGCTTCCCCTCCGTCCGTCGAGTAGCCGTCATCTCGGCGCTCGTCGCTCGAGACGGACGACTTGCGCTGCACGGCCGAGGTCTTGACGACCAGGCCGTTGGGCAGCGTGATCTTTTCATGGCGACGCGTGGAGCGGCGCAGGGAGGCTCGCTTGAAGGAGTTGGATCGACGGAAGTGCTGCGAATCCGCCTGCTGCTGCCCCTGCTTGTCCCGGCCTCCACGGACCAGGCGCCGCAATCCTTCCAAGCTGAGGGGTTTCATGGCCGATCACCAGCCACGCCTCCCTGGCATAACACGACCATCACAACAGCGATCTCAACCACGAGCTCAATCTGCACTGTGCCTCAAACCTGATGTATTTCCTGAGTTATGCCACTTCTCATATCTCGTACCTTTTCTATGCCAAACAATCTAAAGCAAATACATTCCGAAGCTGCTGCTTTTGTGTGTGGCTAATCTAACCGCCATACAAAAACCCAGAAAATGTATGGCGATAAATAAGGCTTATCAAAATCTTTGCAAAATTTCTCCTTAAGCGACAGCGAGATTCATAGAACATTCTCCAAAAGACGGAAGAACAGAGTCAGCTGCAATTTTGCCCCTGCTGTGACCGGCGCTCTTATCTGATGTACACAACATACTGCAACATGCACTGTCGGCAAGCGTGCCCACTTCAGCACCAAATTAGCGATCACTCACAGAAAATTCCCTTTTCATAAAAGAACTGATGGTTAAAACTCTAATTTCTCACTACTTCTAATCCACTTCTAGGGATATACTGCACACTAAAGCACAGCCGCCGAGTGTGTCAGGTACAAGGTGATATGTTGATGAGGTGATGCTCACTTCACACGGCGCTCAACACTTGCAGCACCAGACCGCTAAAAGAACACTGGCCAAGGAACAAGCACAATCCACTACAATATCCACACGTCCGTCACGACCATCACGCCAACACACACGAAGCAAGCACTCAAAAGCGGGGAGGGGGAGGAGCGAGTAAATCCACGGATATGGCAGAGTACAAGAGACACGAGTGGTGGGCGGGTAGACGTGTAACTGCGAGGAGACAGCCAGACACAGCAGGAGAGAGCGTGGCCCCCACCTGCCTCCACCACGGTCCACACCACACTGACGAACCGCGCCACTGACAACCCCAGCCACCACCAACAACGGAGCGCCCTCATACTCGCCCCTACGAACTTTAACGACACCCCCTCCTCTATACAGCACATTAGAATTAAAGCTTTAATACGGATAGTTTTTTTTAATCATATAATATACATAATCCCTACTCAATTCACAGTTTTAAAAAATAAAATTCCTTTATGAATCCCACACCAGTGACTCCGGCGGCTAGCAGAAAATACGAAAAGAAAAATACATTTCAGAATACTACAGCGCACCAGCAGAGAGCATGCGTATGCTTGTTGATTGTGCCTCTGTAAATAATTTCGGTACTATGTTTGCGTGTGTCTTTGCACAAGTTTTACTCTTTTCCTATATTCTCTTTCATCTTCATTGTTTAATCGTCTGATTGATGATTTTGTTACCTCATTTCTAATTCTCATTCATCTCTTGGCTGATTTTCACTTTTAAAAAATCTCTGCGTTTCATTCTGTTGACGTCCTTTTTTTGAAATACTTTTTTTGAACATTTCTCAATTCCATTTTCCTTAATCCCTCCCTGCGTATTTTCCTCTTTTTTCTCCCATGTCATACGCATTTTAGCACAATAAACACAGTGTAATTAATTTACGGTTTCATGTTAATAAAGCCATGATTAAAGTACTTTCCACGCCAGTTAAGTAATAAAAAACTAACATCAAATTCATTTTTATTTCTATTTTTACGAATATACGTGAAGGGTGGTCAGCTTTTCGAGCAAATTGAAATACCTTCCGTTTCTTTTGAAAACAAGAACCAAAGCTGCTAAATACAAGAGAGAAGAGAAAATGCAGGAGGGAGAAAAAGAGAAATTCTGTTGCACGAATGCCACATTTCCATATTAATGACACCGGTCAGATTCATTGTTAAAGAGGAAAGGGCGTGTAAAAACATCGCCGGAAAGCTGCGATCTCTTGCAACCTTTGGCAGCCGCGCCGAAGGATGCTGGAAGGTCGCTCCCGGCGCTGGCCTGTCTCGGCTCTCACTACCTACGCCTCACTCTCACTCTCTTGCACGCCCGGCTCGCTCACTTTCTCACACACGCCCATTCAAGTGCTTCCACGTCGTGCCTTCAAAGCTGATCTCGGGGGCGACCCGGCACCTTCGGCGATGGAAGTTCTTAAAAAGATCAGATAAGTTACACGCATTATCAAATTCAACCCCAGCCCCTCCGTGAGAACTATCTGCCGATGCCCCTCCTCGCTGGGGAAAAGGCAAACAAACTGCCCGCCTTATCCTCTCCAGAACATTCTCACGTAGCAAGACCACTGCCATCTATCCCGCCGAGCTGGCCTCAGGGCAACCAGCTGACGTCACGGACTCCAAATTAGTTCACAAAACAATTACAACCTCGGAGGCGGGTCGGGTTAAAATGCGCTTTGTCCAGTCTTTGATGACGCAGCCACAATGAAACACACAAATTTCGGTC
>NC_091553.1:12764153-12766653 GCF_042767895.1 Penaeus vannamei
TACATCCTGAAGGAGAGAGCGAGTCGTCTGTGATGGAGGAACCCTAATGAAGCCACTCGTGAAGCGGGAGACTTCAGGCTAAGGGCTTGGGGAAATAAGGGGCCCGTTCATTCCTCGAAGCGGGACGAGGCGACAAAACTCGAGGCCCAGATCCCTCACGCACTCACAAGCAGAGTTATCCCCGGAAATGCAGGTCTTCCGCGAGCGTGACACGTAGGAAACCGACACACGAATGAATAAAACAAAGCCAAAATTAAGAAAAAACGACAAAATGTGCAGAAAACACCAAAGTAAAACTGAATTACAAATGCCAGAAGGGCCGAGAACAAAAATAGATTGTCCCAGAACACAAAAGCTCAACGATAAAAGCGCCAGAAGGGCCTGCAAGTAACTGCAAACAGAACGAATAACTAAGCTAAAGCAAACAAAAATAAGATGGATAAAAAAGTGAGGGGAGAAAAAAAATCTAAAAAACTGAAGTAAAAACTGAAACAAAAGTTAAAGTAAAAGACAAGTAAAAGGGTAAAAGACTAATTATATAAACGAGTCAAAGAGCAAAATAAAAAGTATATAAAAATCAGAAATGGTAAAAGGTAAAAGTCAAAGAAGCGCACATAGTTCAATGCAAAACGTCCAGTAAAAAATGGCACGTCCAGTATGGGTACAGCTGGGCAAGGAGAGGGAGCACGACAACCCTGATTCAGCATCCACGGTGTAAATCCAGAACAGCAATCCAAAGGGGTGGGTCCAAACGCCATATAAAAATACTCCTTTTATTTAAAAAAAGGGGGGGGGGTGTTAAACGACCTCACACGGGAAGAAGCGTAACGTTTACAATTAATAAAACAACAAATACGAAATCCTAAAATAAAAGAAACATGCATAAGATCAAAGCATAATCAAAATAAACGTCGACTGAAATAATTAAGAAAATCATAACAACCATGAAAACATATAGTGTATATAGAGAAAGGTTGCTGCAGTCCAGTAATAAAAACTGTAAAAGAATTTTTCTATAAAGGAAAAATATATTAGGCAAAAAGACCTATTACAAATAAACCATTTAAAAATACAAATGATAAAACAAAAAATATATATAAATACTAGCAGAGGATGCGGATGCCCTGTTATCCGCACGTGTGAAACACCAACAAAATATGTGGATAATGAAAGACTTTATTTGTAAAATGAGTTAAATCACATACAAAAAATACACAAACGAAGGGAACGGAAAGAGGGGAGAGGGGAGAGGGGAGAGGGGAGAGGGGACAGGGGACAGGGGAGAGGGAGAGAGAGAGAGAGAGAGAGAGAGAGAGAGAGAGAGAGAGAGAGAGAGAGAGAGAGAGAGAGAGAGAAAGAAAGAAAGAAAGAAAGAAAGAAAGAAAGAGAGAGAGAGAGAGAGAGAGAGAAATCAGGCTGCCAGTCCGCTTGCGCTCGACTCACCCTTGGATTACAGGATGCGGGCAGGATAGGGATAGGCTGGAGGCAACATAGGATAGGGTTAAGGGTGGAAGGCCGAACAAGCAGGGAAAAGAAGTGGAGGGAGAATTCCTGTGGGAGCTGTGGGAAATGAAAAAAAAATGGAAGGAATGAGAAGAGACGGCAAGGATAGAAGGATGGGAAGGATAAAAAAAGAGAAAAGATAGAAAAATAGGGAGGATAGAAGGATGGGGGAGGATAGAAGAATGGGGAAAGATAGAAAGATGGAGAAGATAGAAGGATGGGGGAGTATAAAAGTATGGGAAAAGATAGGAAGATGGGGAGGATAGAAGGATGGGTTTGGGCCTGGGGGGGAGGTGGGCCTCACAAGAGGAATTCCAAGAGTTGGTGGCTTAACTCCCGGGTCCTGTGGGGGTTGAATTATGCATGTATAGCTGTTCTTTCCATTTGGATATCATGAATATTTAAATGAGATATAAATAATACTAGAGAAAACTAGGATGATAATGATTAAGATGCATATGATAACAAAATAATCGGCATTATCATAGCCATCAATACCATCATCAACACTTTCACCATTACTGCCATTATTATTTATCATTATCATTATCATCATCATCATCACAATCACTGTTATTATCATTATCACCATCCTCTTTATCATTATTGTTGGTGTTATAATTATCATCAACACCATTATAATTATCATCAACATTATCATTATTGTTGGTATTATTATTATCATCATTTTCATCACCATTATTATTATTATTATCATCATCATTATCATTATTGTTGGTATCATTATTATCATCATTTTCATCACCATTATTATTATCATTATTATCATCATCATCATTATTGTTGTTGGTGTTATAATCATCATCATTATGATTATGATCACCATCTATTATGATGATGATCATCATAATGGTCGTCGCTATTAGCATACGACTTACTATTTTCATCATTATCGTTGTTGTTACTACTTTCACCCTCAACATCACTGCCGCTATCACTGTTTTCGCGATTCCGTCAATAATACTACTAACATTGG
>NC_091553.1:12769153-12779153 GCF_042767895.1 Penaeus vannamei
ACGAACGCTAATCCGCTGACGGTCCATCATTAACACATTATAAAGGGGGCCTGGCATCCAGTAGCCACGGCGGGGTAATCACCTATGACAGGTGTACGCGCAGGGGGGAAAAGAAGGGAGAGGGGTAGTGGGGAAGGGGAGGGGAGCGATTACCGTGACGGTGTACACCTGGCCGCCCACCACTGGTCAACACCCATAACCTCACCTGCCCGCGTTCAAGGCCTCCTCGGGAGCAACAGTCGGACGGCGGCCTTGTGTATATACCCCTAACTAGACACATGTTCCACTCATGCTGATCGAAGTACAGCTTCGGTATGGGGAATATCTGAAAAAAGCCAAAAAGGAAGAAAAAAGACAGTAAGAAGAACTAGTTGGGAGGGAGGGGAGGGGGGAGGAGGACGAGGAGGAGGACGAGGCGGAGCAGGAGGAGGAGGAGGAGGGGGGAGGGGGGGGGGGAGGAAGAAGAAGAAGAAGGAGGAGGAGGAGAAGAAGAAGAAAAAACAGGAGGAGGAGGAGAAAGAAGATGAAGAAGCAAAAGCAGAGAAAGATGAAGAAGAAGAAACCACGAACGAGAACAAAGACAAGAAAAAGAACGGAGAAACGGAAGGCGAACGGAAGGAAGAATGAGAGAATTGAGAGCATGGATGAGCAGAGGAGCCGAGGCGCGTGAGGGGGTTATGAGAGCTGATTGGCCCGAGCACGGCGGCCGCGGATGGCAGAAATGATTACCCTGGAACCGCCGCTGGATGTCAATCAGGCGCCGCAGCTTGGGGCCTCCGCCTACGAAAGCCATGACAGCGACCGGCCTGGCACGCCCTTTTCTTCCCTCTCGTGGCACGTGCCCGACGCTGACATAGGCCCGAGAAAGATGTACACAGAAATGCTGCGATGTATTCCGAGAAGGAAACAGGAATACTATGAAAGGTAGAGAGTGTAAGAAAGTCAGCCAAAAAAGAAGGCCAGAGGGAGAATAGAGAGGTGGAGAGAGGGAGAGAGGGTGGGAGCGAGGAAGAAGGAGGTAGGTAGGGAAGGGGAGGGGAAGGAGAGAGAGGAGAGAGAGAGTGCGTGCGTACGTATGTGTGTATGTATGTGGCTGGCAGAGCAAGTCTTTGACGATAACTGAAGATCACATTTCAATACCAGTCCCTACAATGCATACCCCCAAAACAAAGAAAACCGCCTCTAAGATGCCCAATCACGCCCTAATTACCCCCAAAACCTGGAGAGACGTGGCCACCAAGCTACAATCGTCAGCCCAGCACCAAAACCAAACCTACAACGCACAAACTCTATCTCGCATGCATTGTCACTGAGACGACTCACACTGGTCCAACTTCTCCCCCCCCCCCTCCCCTACCCCCTCAGTTCCGGCGGACCAACCCCCCCTAAGCCTACTCCAGAAGCCCAAAGCGACTGGCCTTGAACTGGTTCCTCCCGTGTGACCTCTGCGGGGGGAATACCAAGCAGGTGATCTTCAGGCCAGGCCGGCCCCGTGCATCATCGCATGCTGCGCTTCCCACACTCCGTAACCTGTTTGCTGTTGCTGCCGCGCCGGGCCGAGTGCATGCATGACAGCAATTAAGATGGGGAGTCTCTCGCTAAATTCGGCAATCGAGACTCAACGGCGGTGAAGACAGCCAGTTGGTCTTATTAGGTTAGTGTGAATAGAACTTTGGAATTTTGTATCGCAGATCTTTAAGGATTTGGGGGGATGGG
The DNA here is from genome assembly GCF_042767895.1 of Penaeus vannamei. NCBI lineage: Eukaryota > Metazoa > Arthropoda > Malacostraca > Decapoda > Penaeidae > Penaeus > Penaeus vannamei. Next base: position 12,770,870 of record NC_091553.1, read on the forward strand.
GGGAGAGAGGGAGAAGGGTAAGGAGGGAGGGTGGGAGGGAGGGAGAGAGGGAGAGAGGGAGAGAGGGAGAGAGGGAGGGAGAGGGAGAGGGAGGAGAGAAAGAGAAAGAAAGAAAGAAAGAAAGAAAGAAAGAAAGAGAGAGAGAGAGAGAGAGAGAGCAAGGCAATGACGGCGAGGACTTCAGACCGAAAAACAAAGCTGTGCACGGTATCACGAAAGGCTACCACGCCCCCGGGTCTACAAGCCCCCCAAATTGATAAAACAAACGTCCCTACAAAACAAAAGCCCCGCAGAGAAAGAATCCCCTCCCAAAACCCAAACCCAAAGGCCTGATGTGGACAAAGCAAACACCGGAGCGGAGCAACGCGCGGGAAAATCACACACAAGCGGGGCCGGTGGGGCGTGAAGGCAGCCCGCTGACCACCATCCGGCCAGATGCATGGACACGGAGCCCTCGCGGGGGGAGGCGCTGGGGAGGGGGCGTAAGTGCCAGAGTAAAGGATCAAGGTGTTTCTCCTATCTGTTGCTTGGGTCAACGTCGTCTGTGCGCAGCTGTCATGGCGGTTATTTCCGGTGTCCTGAGCGGGAGTATGGGAACCTCCGAGCTCCACGGGAAATTATTCCCACCTATTTCCCTTCATTATGGAAACTCTGTTCATGTACTTGTTTTATTTTTTTACCTTATCTGCTTTATTTTCTGTCCGAATCAAACACCTATCAAGTTCCATTGTCTGAACACGTAGAACCGCACGATGCAATGTTGCTGAATATGGTGTTTTTTGCGAAATCATTGTTGCAGTCACAGAAACTGTTGCTTTTATCTTCGAGTACAAAGATACTCTCCTTCATTCCATACGGAGTTGATGAAATAATGAAACCATCTTACTGGGTATAATGAGTTTAAAGATGTTTTGAATAGTGAACTACAGTCGCCATTCCACATTCAAAATGCTCTCATAATATTTTTCGTAAAACGTATAATGTTCTTTACAACCCGCTTCAAGTTCCTGAGCTACATTTGTCCTACACAGGAGGCCAATCCTGTTGTTTTGAATACTAATGCATTGTACTTTTGTACTCAAAAACTTCTGTTGTTTCAAAGAAAACCCGGTATGTTTATGGTAGTGACTTGTTTTGGTTGTGACAAAGCTTTGTAAATAGTGTCTCATACTGCTCTTGGAGACTTATTAATAACTACTGACACTACTCCCTGCCCTGGCATGATTATCAGGTTCACACGATTACATTTCACTGATCAGGTTGCCCCCATAACGGCGGATGGCGCTGCGGACCCGAATTCTCATTTGAGTATCGAGCTGTGACTGGGTACTAACTAAACTAATTTTATATCCACTTCCAACGACCTCTTACTAATAATAACCCTTTCTTGACGAATTTAGTTCAGCAACTATTGACCATTCAATTTTGAAAAAAGTCCTTTCCGATATTACTTGAATAGGCGCAACTTTATCATCCCAACATCCACTCTCGACAACATAATCGAGATCACGAAATGGAACACTAAAATAAAGACCGCAAAACAGAAACTAGTTCCGAGCCATGTTGGGACTCGGCGAACGAATGGCGTTCTAATACCATGCATATTTCGAGACGTGAGTGGGGAGGGAGAAGGGAGGGGGTGCAGGGCAGTGTATGCAGAGGGGGCCACGCATGTTAAACACACGAGCTCGGCAGCCTACAGCCAGGGGGCACGAAACAACTCAATGACGTCAGGGATTAAAAGGGGCCTGTGCAATGCAATACCTTGCACTGGCCACGCTGTTGGTTCGACACTGCGTCCTCATGCCACTGCACATTAAACCAACACTCAAATCCTACAAACATAACATACGCGACTTACCATGTTCATATTGCCTTTGTGCAAGGCAGTAAATGGAGATCCAGGTCCTAAACCTGGTTTGGACGGCCCTCCAAAATAGTATTAAATGGAACATGACCTCTGTTCATGGCCTCTGCGAGATCACATTTCTCCAAAGAACGACCCCAGTTTAAATCTACAACACACACATCTACAGAATACCCACGCGATGCAGCTAAGGCGCCTGTAACTTCAATAAATGTATGTACATCAATTACAGGGGCTTACGCCGTTTAATCAGAGCCGTGAGGAGAAGCAAGGCCAATAACACGTGGCTTACAAGCCTAAACCACGACCCACACGGCCAAATGAAGGATCCCCATCGCCTGAGCACAGGACACGCCGGGCGGGGGAGGGATATGGCGGGCTCCGGCGGGAGTGACGTAAACAGCCATAATGGTTAGCGTGGCAAGGGACGGTCCGATGGTAATGATATGGTAATGATACGAGGCCGCAGGGGCAGAAAAGGACACGCGAGGTGATAAAGGCCGCTAGAAATATAGGAGGCGCACGCATGTAAAAGCATACATATATACATACAGGGTTATGGAATGAGAGGGGGAGGGAGACAGGAGCAGGGAGGGAGAAACAAGAGTAAAAAAGGTTGATAATGAGAAAGAATGTGAGAAATGATAGACAGGTACACGAATATATAGAGATAGACAAATGGGTAGGTAGATAGATAGATAGATAGATAGACAGACTGACCGACTGAGCGATCGATAGATTGATAGAGTGATCTGGGGGTAAATAATTCTCCGGTGATAATAAAATAGACAAGCGTCGTATAGGTTTCTCCTCGGAACATCTTGCCTGAAACTCCTCCGAATGGGCACACCGCACATCCGGTGGGGACGCAGCGAGAGGGAAGGCGACGAGCAAGGGGTGTTGCGAGCCCATTAGGGTTACTGGTTAGCATTCTACGGCCCATATTCATATGCAAATGCCTCGTGCTTCCCTCGGCTTAAATAATTTCAGCACGGCCAATTCCGAGGACCGAGAAACGCTCCGACGCCCCAGATGAGCGCGAGCCACTTGCCCGCCGCCGCCGCCGTGTCGCGGGTTCATTGCCGCCTCTCGATTAGGCATCGGCCATCGTCGCCATCGCCACGGGCTTCCGGCCCTTTAAACACCTGCAGAAGAACCAGCATTCCTGAGAGCGGAGTAGGCGTCCTTGGCTGTGGGCGGAGGGCACCACGGGGGCGTGTGTACGTGGGCGTGGGCGGGTCCGAAAACATCAAGTACAGTCGTAGACAATAGTTTATGTCATCGTCGCTTCGAGATACCAACCGCCCATGCGCGGATGCAACATGAAACCCTCCACGTTGATCTAATACTGACAGCTGGCGGGTCGTACTCGTGTGATGCAGCTGACACTACTCATTACGGCCGTTGCTGGGGTTAGGGCCACACTGGTGCATTTCATTGAAGTGTTTTGCCGTTAACAATATTTTTTTCTTATAATGCTTATTTCCCAGAATTGGGGAAACCTCTCAATGATAAACATCACAAAACGAAGCCGATACGTTCCAAATGTGCCAATGAAGTATCTAAACATGCATAAATCTTCGTCACAAAAGTCCTCCAACCCCGCTAATCATCATATGCATTAAGGAGGAGGGTCCGCTTTCCCTCGCACAGGAGAGCCGAGGACGCCCAAAACAAAGCGCAAAATGGATTCAGAGCGCCGCCTAAACCACTGCCACCGCCATCGCGCAGTAGTCCTCTCCCTCTTCAATAACACTGTATCACACGTCCCTAAACACAAATTCCACTCCTCGTGATACGAATACATTTGAATAAGCAGAGGGACCTGGCGGGCGGCGTGGGGATAGGGCATTTCATTCCAATCTAGGATATAAAAAACGAAGGAAATACGAAGTTCGAAACAGGGTTACTACTCAAAGGGGGACACAAGGCCAGGCTCTCCCGAATCGAGAAACTATTGCAAAATCGAACGTCTTTTCATTTAACTCCATAATGTCTTTTTTATTATGTACCATCACTCCACAATATACCTTGATGTTGTCCACGAGGAACAGCAAGATCCACAGCATCACCTTAGACTGGCCAACTAAATGGGCATTTCGTCTCGGCGTCGCTACGGTCTGCTCCACGACGCACTAAAGTGGGATTACCATCCTTATGCTCTTTGCTGGTTCCCACGGTGTTGCCTCTACGCGCTCAACCTGGGATTTGGGCGGAGGCAGTAGAGCACCTATCCTAAAGTGTTGCCATCCCAGACGTAAACAAGACCCTAAGTAGAAATAATAATGACTAAGTGGCCCAAGTGCGCAGCGAAAACAATGGCGGGAGGAGCAGCTTTTATTCAAATGCACTGGACTCTGGGCCTAAAAATGACTTTCACAATATTATGCTAAATACTCTGAGCCTCCCCCACAACCCAAGGGATGTTATATTTCCATAAATCATTTCCTTTTCTACGAAAATTACGAACAAAAATCACGGGTATAGAGGGAGTAGGAGAGGGAGAGAGGAAGGGGGAGATGAGAGAGAGAGAGATGAGAGAGATGAGAGAGATGAGAGAGATGAGAGAGAGAGAGAGATGAGAGAGAGAGAGAGAGATGAGAGAGAGAGAGAGATGAGAGAGAGAGAGAGAGAGATGAGAGAGAGAGAGAGATGAGAGAGAGAGAGAGAGATGAGAGAGAGAGAGAGAGAGATGAGAGAGAGAGAGAGAGAGAGAGAGAGAGAGAGAGAGAGAGAGAGAGAGAGAGAGAGAGAGAGAGAGAGAGAGAGAGAGAGAGAGAGAGAAGAGAGGGAGAGAGGAAGGGGGAGAGGGAAGCGAAGAGAGGAGAGAGGAAGAGAGGGAGAGTAGAGGAGAGTAGAGGAGACAGGAGATAGGAGATAGGAGATAGGAGATAGGAGATAGAGAGAGAGAGAGAGAGAGAGAGAGAGAGAGAGAGAGAGAGAGAGAGAGAGAGAGAGAGAGAGAGAGAGAGAGAGAGAGAGAGAGAGAGAGAGAGAGAGATGAGAGGCTTTTTCAGAAACACAACCCCCATGCCACATCAATCCGCCGAGTCACCCGTCGTAGGGTTTCAAGCTGACGTCCCTCGCGCGGAGGGATGGGGTGACCTCACACATTCCTATGTGTACACGCGCTTGATTCGAAATCAGAATTAGCCTGCGAAGGATCACTGTTTGAGGCGAGCGTTGCGTTGGCCCCTTTGATGTCTGCTGGCTGCTCGCTACAAGACATTCAACCCACGCAAGTAAAATAAGCGAGTATAACGCGTTGCTTCACAGCCTACAGACATGCGTCTGCCATGTCTTGATGTAAACAATGACCACGTAACATGCGTCACTAACGGCAGACTATAATTCTCGAGTGAAAAATAAAACCTTCTACACACGTACACAAACCAACCTCTACCCTTTTACATACCTACCCCTATATTCACATTCAAAAACCTAATTATCCACTAGCAACCACCAGTGTATTATCATACCATAACCCATTCCCTGCACACACATACAAACAACATGGTATCACGATATCCCGCAACTCTTACGCGCTAACGATGTAGCTTCGCGAAGTACCTGTTATGCATACATTAGCGAGCCGCCACCGCGTCGTTAAGTAACACGGAGAAGTTACACACACAAACACCTTCTCACACTCTTGATTCCACTTTCTCTCTCCCGCTTTTATTTCTTATCCTTGCCTTTCTTTTCCCGAATATACTTCTTGCTCGAGTAATTTACTGAACTGAATCAATTAATGTCTGAATGTCCCTGGTTTTGTCCTGTGGCTGCCTTTGCCTGCATCTGTATTTATGCCCTCATTTACTTCCACGTCTGTCTGTATCTCTGTCTTTGTCGCCGTTTCTTCTCCGGTCACAACATACGCCCCAAATGAGAGCGACAAATCCCCCTATCTAAACCATTAGCTCCCTAACACCTTAGGCACCGCGCTCGGGCTCCACCCACGCCCTCGATAATCACTTCAGATCAACATTCCCCTCGTGCTTCTGGGGAAACTTGACAGCACGTGCGTCGCAAGGGTGGAACCGCCCGGCCTTCTGCAGGAGGCCTCTGGGAAGGAGGTGGGAGGGAAGGGCACTACAGCGTTAGAAGCTAAAGAAGCTTCAAGACAGCTTTATTTCATGCTAATGGGAGAAAATACGAATGGAAGGTGGAGGAAAGGAAATGAAAGTGAAAGGAGAAGGAGGAGGAGGAACATGTGATGGTGGTGGTAATGAGGAAAATAAAGAGGAGGTGGAGAAAGAGGTGGAGGACGAGGAGGAGAAGAGGGAGAAAGAGAAGGAGGAGGAGGACGAGGAGGAGAAGAGGGAGAAAGAGAAGGAGGAGGAGGACGAAGAAAAAGCTGACAGACATATACGTAAGCAAACAAACTGGCAGCCAAGGACAGAATATACAACGACAAAAAATCATAAAATGCGAAATTCACACTTCCATTACAAATGCCTCCCTGCTCTTGCCCGTCGACTGCCATACGCGGTCTCCCACTCACGCGTCCACCTCTCATTTAATGGCAAACCTTGTTTCCATCGCCTGTCACAATTCTTGGGAACTAACGAGAAAATAATGAGCCTCTAAATTAACTATTCCCATATGTTATCGACCAGTGTGAAGCGGTCGACGTTCCAGCCTTCGGATGGTCGTAATTTTAAAACATTTTGAACTATATGCTTCGTTACGAACATCGAAATTAGAACGATTGCCCAAATATCAACTGCACTGGGCCTGGTCGGTAAAAAAAAAAACTATTACACTGAATCATGCCTTCTGCATGTTTCATGTTTCGTGACCAGAATAATAAATATGCAAAACTAATTGTTCAGCGTACAATACACGGATGAAAACAAAATTACAAAAACAAACAAACAAATAAAAACAATAACAAAGCATAACAACGACAGAACTACAACAATAAAAATCTCGACAAAAACACGAAGGGGCCTCACAAAACAGCAACTTGCAAGCACACCCGACTTCCCTCTGCCCTGGCAAGCGGATGGGAGGCTGAATCCGCGCAGGCAAGTGCAGCGCGTCGTCCACTTGACTAACACCCCATGACCGAATAAGTGGACTGTTGTGGGAGGGCGTCGAGAGCCGGCCGCCCGTGCCGCCTCCGAAATGTGTGAGGCTTTAGGACACATTTTTTGTGAAGAGCGGATTAGCCTTAAGGGGATTATCTATGTAAATTTTGGATTTTCGAATGGTTTGTCGGGTGTTTCAAGGTGTGGAGGGGAGGGGAGGGGAGGGGAGGGGAGGGGGAGGGGAGGGGAAGGGAGGGGGAAGGGAGGGGAGGGGAGAGGAGGGGAGGGTTGGAAGGGCGGGGGGGGGGGTTATAGGTAGGTAGACAGGGGAGCGGCAGAGAAGAAAGAACAGTAATGATGACGGACCGACATGGTGGTGACAGTGGCGCTCCTAACTTCACTCCCTTACCTCCTCTTTCCCTGAATGTCTCCCTTCCTTATCTCCCCTTCCTCGAGCCCATCCTCCTTCCCCTTCCTCTCCCCCTCTGTCTATCCGGCAGTCTGTCTCCCTATCTTCGTCTCTCTTTCTCGCCCTCTCACTTTCCTTTCCGCCTCGCTCCGCTCCCCTCCCCTTCCCTCACCTCTTCCCTCTGATCCCTCCGATCCCTCTCACCCGCATCCTCTCTCCCCTCCCTCAATCCTTCTCGCCCTCCCTCCTCCCCTGTCGATCCAACACCCCTCGTTCCCTCCCTCCCTCCCCCAATCCTTCTCGACCTCCCTCCTCCCCTCTCGATCCCACACCCCTCGTTCCCCGCCTCCCTCCCCCAATCCTTCTCGCCCTCCCACCTCCCCTCTCGATCCCTCCCTCCCACACCATCCGACGCGGAATTATATGGCGGCGCTGCTGATACCCTCGTTTGGCCAAGCGTGAGAGATATTGCACGAGGATGAGAAGTACCTTTTGTGTGGCCGAGAGAATTTGCCCTCGTTGTCCAGAAAGTAAATCTGCTTTGAGAGTAAATGTGTGGAGGTGAAGATATCGGTGGAGAGAGATGAAAGGGAAGAGGGAGGAAATGGAGTGAGGGTGGGAGGGAAGGAGGTATGGAGAGAAGTACAGACAGACAGACAGACACACAGAGATAGGAAGAGAGAAAGAGAGAAAGAGGAAGGGAGAGAGGGACAGAAGGAGAGAAGGAGAGGGGGAGGGAGGGAGAGAGAGAGGGAGGGAAGGAAAGAAGGGGAGATGGAGGGAAAGAGAGAAGGGGAGAGGGAATGAAGGAGAAAGAGGGAGAGACCCGAAAGTAACTTGCCATGAATAAACAAAAAGCTTTGATGTCCTGTCTACTTCACTCTCGTATTGCACGATTCATAGCAAAATATGATATCATGTAAGCAAAAGTAACTCTCTCTCTCTCTCTCTCTCTCTCTCTCTCTCTCTCTCTCT
>NC_091553.1:12781653-12794153 GCF_042767895.1 Penaeus vannamei
AAAAAAAGCAACGGGAGAGGAACAAACTTTTATCCATCCATCTTTTAGCCAAGTTTCCCCTATCCCTTCGAAAAAAATGAAAAGAACTAGCTATTTATATAGACGCGTATGTACGTATGGGCATTCATTTCTGTGTACTTACAAAGCTACTGCTACAAAGACTGGAAAGTGCACAACATTGTAACTATATAGTAGCTTACCCTCCCTCGCAACTGATGCCTCCGTCCGCAAAGAATATCAACTACAGCATCGAAATTAGAACGACAAAGAGATCTACAACATACGTCCCGTCCTGCAAAACCCAAAACAGGTGCCCCCGACCAACAATAAGGAAAACTAGTCTACAACAGGTGCCTCCGTCGTGCAATAAAGAAACCTACAACAGGTGCCTCCGTCGTCATAGTTATTACCTGCCAGCCCTCGCAGAGCGCAAACACGTGAGCTCCCGATAACACCTCTATCACCACTTGACACCCGGGCCCCGTCATGGCAAAGTCGTAAAACTTTCTTTGTAATATTCTGGATCTTTGTATCACAAACCAACAATGTGGGGAGTGGATGAATAAAGGATATAAAAAATGAGAAATAAGAGAGGAGAGAGAGGGGAGAGAGAGGGAGAGGGAGAGGGAGAGGGAGAGGGAGAGGGAGAGGGAGAGGGAGAGGGAGAGGAGAGGGAGAGGGAGAGGGAGAGGGAGAGGGAGAGGGGAGAGAGAGAGAGAGATAGGAGAGAGAGAGAGAGAGAGATAGGAGAGAGAGGGAGAGAGAGAGAGATAGGAGTGAGAGAGAGAGAGAGAGATGAGATAGAGATGGGAGAGGAGAGAGAGATGAGATAGAGATAGGAGAGGAGAGATGAGATGAGATAGAGATAGGAGAGGAGAGAGGTGAGACAGAGATAGGAGAGGAGAGAGAGGTGAGATAGAGATAGGAAAGGAGAGAGAGATAGGAGAGGAGAGAGAGACAGGAGAGGAAGGAGAGACAGGAGAGGAGAGAGAGACAGGAGATGAGAGAGAGACAGGAGAGGAGAGAGAGACAGGAGAGGAGAGTGTGAGGCGAGAGAGGGGCGAGAGAAGGGCGAGAGAGGAGCGAGAGAGGGGTGAGAAGAGAGGCGAGAGAGAGAGAGAGAGATAGAGAGAGAGAGAGAGAGAGAGAGAGAGAGAGAGAGAGAGAGAGAGAGAGAGAGAGAGAGAGAGAGAGAGAGAGAGAGAGAGAGAGAGAGAATGAAGCGAGAAAATAGTGACAGAATATAAAACGAGAAAACAGAAAAAAAATAAAGTGCAGAGTACAGAGGAAAAAAACATTCTGATAAAAAAGAAAAAGAGGGAGAGCCAACGAAAGACAACTCACGGACGAAGAAAGAGACGGAGACAAATAAAGACAGAGATCCCGAGTCGCCACCGTCCCCCCCCCCCCCGGCCTGACAGGTGTCCGCCCTCCCTTCCCGCGCCCTGACACCCTCTCCCGCCGTGGTCCCGTCCCTTCGTCCTATAGGATGCGCGTCACGTCCTCCTACCGTTACCCCCCGGAAATGATGTCGTCCTTCTACTGCAAGACCGTGCAAAGGGTGCAGAATCAGCCACGTCCGAGCCACGTCCGAGCCTTCCTCGCACCTCGTCTGCCTTGTCGGCCAAAGGCGCAGGATATCTCGGCCAGGAATCGTTACGCCGCCATGACTCGGGCCAGGGTTGTGCCAGACACGCCCCTGGGTGAGATCTTAGGCGCGGAGGATACCATAAGACTTCCTTCGTGGCATATTGGGATGCCGTTGTGCGGGAGGGCGGAGGGAGCGCTAAGCGAACAGGGAACCGCCGTTGATATCATCGCTGGGAGTGCCTGAGGTCGCAGAGAGATTTCAGCCTCGGCCCCGGTTGGGCGCGAGTCGCGAGGTCCTCACTGTTGAAGCTCCGATTGATCATTTAGCGCATTCCTTTACCTTCTGAATGCAAAATGAACTGCATACAGAAACATAAAGAAACCCATGAGTACTTGTGATTTTCATTTATTTTTTCAATTTCCCAAGATGTCAAAGGAATCAACAACGGCAGGAAAGAAGCAGCGGCAACACTATCAACAACAAAAGTCTTGATGGTAGTTTGTGTAGTCAGAAAATGAAGAAAGCAAGCAAGAAAAAGAAACAAAAATAAGCAGCGTATAAAGACCAAGCGAGTGGTCGCAGAGTCACGGCGGCGACATCCACACGCGCGGACGCCATTACCGAGCGAGGACGTGCGCTTCATGACAGGGCGAGGAGAAGGCCCCGGGGAGGTGTTCGCGGATACGAGCCTCCGGGGACTGCCTTACAGGGCAACTTTGTATAAACACCGCCATTTGGCTCTCCCTTCCACGTCCTCTACGCCCTCTTCTGGGCAAACTTCTCGCACACTTAGCGGCTTTATAAGCCTTGAACTACACTCGGCAATTTAATCGCAAGCGACACGGGAATTAATCTCTGCCTGACGCTGCCGTGACACGTGTTCACACTGACATTAAAACAATCAAGGCGATCATATCAATATCTGACGAACCGCAACCGCGATCTCTGGCACGGCGCGATCACGGTCGGGTTTTCTCAATGGAATTTATTACTCCGGGAACTCATCCATTCACCCCAACCATTAACGCGTCGCCGCATCAATTTGTCATCTACTCCAGCTATTACCCATTCACTCCGGCACTAGCGCTACCACAAACCGCGTTACTACAACCGGCGGAATACCCCGTCATCAGCCCATGTCGGGAACAACGACAAATTACAGCGTCGTGAGACAATACCGTCACTCCTCTTACGCACTCGCTCTCGTCCGCTAACACGATCGCGGGCGACCAACGCACAAGACCTGCGGCCGGTTCGTTAAAATGGCGCGAGGCCCGTCCCCATGAATACAGACATGTACATACACTGCAATAAATGTAAATCTTTCTATCTATCGGATATCTATACTTTTATCTATCTATCTATACGGTAGATATGCATGTCAACATTGATAGACATGCATTTATTTCTAAGTATGTGCATGTCCGTAGAATGAATGTTCATTGGGTCGGGCCTTGCACAATTTGAACAACCCGGCCGCAAGACTTGAACGAAATGACGTAAACCATAAAGACGCCATCAGCACACAGGCCGCGGTTGGCATATCAAACCGACGAGACGTTACGTTATTTTCCCAAGTTTGTTGTTAGCTACCCGTAAGACAGACCTTTAAAAATTGGGGTCCATGAGAAAATTATAAAAACAAATGGTATCTTGGGTGGCCCTAAATCAGTCATTCGCATGACGACATGCTGTCTCAAGCAATCCCTACCTATGCTGGCGATGGTGTTATGGGGATATGTTCCACCATGAACCAACATCCCCGTAATACTAAAAGGGGAAACTAATAATCATTAGGCTTGCATATACTCGTATGTCTCCGCCGAGTGAGGAATGTGCGGAATTTCATGTTGCCGGGCAATTCAAATAATTTAACTCCAAAATTCCCCCTTAATAACTAGGTCAAATGGCAAGAATAGAGAGCACCGACTTCAATGAGAACGAATTTGTGCAATTTACCCCGTTTTATTAGATTGCTGTTTTCTCTTATTCTCTTTACGCATTCGTGCAACGTCTCATGATTTTCAGCTACTTTTTAGAGGATGAATCCACCATTTAGACCCCGTAAAGTCCTAAAGTAAATATACTCAAGATCGGTCAAGATTAAATATTATGAGGGTAGAAGGACAAGGCTGAGCATCTAACACAGCGCAAATACTCGCATGATTACTCGCAATCATACGCGAATGCAATCCAATCCGGTACCGTCTGCAACCGCCATTCTTGCCTTCCCTCACACAAAATAAAGCGGTAAATACAACGACAAAAATCCTTCGCGTCCCTGACTTGCTGAACGAAGTCTCTTCGTAACGGATACACCGACTGCCAGCGGCCCTGATAGGCTGCACGGGCGAAGGCATCTCCGCCAATGGGACTTCCATCCAGCCAAACGCACGGGGATAAAGGGGGTCCCAGCGCTCGCCCGCGGAACACGCCCGCAAAGCCACACATTCACCGACTGTCGTTCTCAGAAGTATCCGCTGATGGGCTCGCTCGCCGATGGAGATGGAGAGCGATTATCTGCCAGATGAGCTTGCTGCCGCGCCGACAAACACTCCGCATCTTTCCTCGGCAGACGAAATAACATTCCTACTGGGGTTTAATCGCGTGTGGACGCCAGGTACGAATACGTGCGAGGTTAGAAGGGACGAACGGAGATGCTGGATAAGAAACTAAAGAAAGGTCGCAGAGAGGAAGGAAGATGTGAAAAGGGAAAAATCAGGAAAGAATGGAATGAAAAAGAAAAGGCGGAGGAAATACTCAAATATACAGAGTTAAAAAATATCCTGAATACGGGCTCACAAACCTTGCAAATGTAATGTAGTCGCGAAATATAATAAGCAAAAACGCCTTAATTAATCTCCATAAGAGTTATGCAACGATTATTTTGACACTTGTCATCTATTTTTAGCTTTCCTTTGTTTTCATAATTGCTTTTATTCATTTATCTATTTATTTATTTTATCTTATCGTCTTTAATAATGTTTACGTCGTTTTGTTAAACCATTTTTTTTACTAAATTTACGCGTCTTCTTAGTAAGCTTCCAAATTTTCTTAACATTTTCCTTCTCTTTGATTCTTACCTAATCACTTTCTCCCTAAAAATTCTCCTGCCAATCATTAATATTAATAATATCCTGACCGCCATAACCACAATTATTCCTGCTTTATGTTATACATCAACTATAATAAGAACACATATCCATATACACATTACAACATGAATAAACAAATTTCATGTGACGTTTGAAAAATGTGGTTCAACCCCTATGATTTCAACATCAACCGACACTTTGCCAAAATAATAAATACACAATGGCCTTCTATAGGAAACCTTACATGAAAAAAATATATCAAAGGATTGCTAATGGAACCCAGTAATAGAACTGAGTACGCCCATATGATAACCATATCATTTTGTATGAGTGTGTGTGTGTGTATGTGTGTATCACACACTTTATATATATGTAAATATATGTATAAATAAATACACATACATACACACATATACATACATATACACACATACTTACCCTGAGAAGAAGAAGAAAAGGAAGGAGAGAGTGAGAGTAGAAGACAGAGAACGAGAGTGAAAGCGAGAGACTGTTTATTGTGGAGGATGCCTGCGTGCTTGTGCGTCTGCATGTGCGTACACGTGTGTGTGTCCGTGTCCTCATAAATCCCGACTATAAAATCCATAAAAACCCGGTAGGTGTCGGGTACGAGGACACTAAAAAAAAATCCTTGCCTCAGCCCTCGCGTCCGAGGATTAACATGAACGACCCGAAGAGAGTCGAGAAAAGAAAGTAATCAGCCGGGCCATAATTCATCCATACAAGACATCACCCGAGGGGACCCAAATCTTAGTAATCATTTTCCCATTACTCTTGGAGCGACCCGTCACGCTGAAGAATGCCGAGCTCTCCGCCGTGGAAGGAGGGGGAAGGAGGGAAGGAGAGAAGGACAGGGGGAAGGAGGGAAGGAGGGAAGGACAGGGGGAAGGAGGGAAGGGCAGGGGGAGGGAGGGAAGGAGAGGGGGAAGGAGGGAAGGATAGGGGGAAGGAGGGAAGGACAGGGGGAAGGAGGGAAGGACAGGGGAAGGAGGAAAGGACAGGGGGAAGGAGGGAAGGACAGGGGGAAGGAGGGAAGGACAGGGGGAAGGAGGGAAGGATAGGGGAAGGAGGGAAGGACAGGGGAAGGAGGGAAGGACAGGGGGAAGGAGGGAAGGATAGGGGAAGGAGGAAAGGACAGGGGGAAGGAGGGAAGGACAGGGGGAAGGAGGGAAGGACAGGGGGAAGGGGGAAAGGACAGGGGGAAGGAGGGAAGGACAGGGGGAAGGAGGGAAGGACAGGGGGAAGGGAGGGAAGGATAGGGGGAAGGAGGGAAGGACAGGGGGAAGGAGGGAAGGATAGGGGGAAGGAGGGAAGGACAGGGGGAAGGAGGGAAGGACAGGGGGAAGGAGGGAAAGGACAGGGGGAAGGAGGGAAGGACAGGGGGAAGGAGGGAAGGACAGGGAGAAGGGACGAAACACGGAAACAGGGAAGGTGGGACAGGACAGGGAGAAGGAAGGAGACACGGAAACTGGGAAGGAGGGAAGGACAAGGAGAATGGAGGAACACGGAAACGGGGAGATGAATGAGACGAAGAAGGGGGGCGAGGGAGAGGAGGGAGGCGAGAGGGAGTTGAGACGGAGACGGGAAGAACCGAAGAAAGGGAGAGAGGAAGAGAAATGGACAGAGGGGTCATCGGGAGAGAAGGAGGAGTATGCCTGGCATGGCCAACTTAAAGACGAATTGCTGTTTTCGAGAGTGAGATAGAGAACGAGAGAGAGAGAGAGAGAGAGAGAGAGAGAGAGAGAGAGAGAGAGAGAGAGAGAGAGAGAGAGAGAGAGAGAGAGAGAGACTGAGTGTGTTAGTGTGTGTGTAAAGAATAAGGATGATGATGATGATCAAAAAGAAAAGGACGAGGAGGAGGAGGAGGAGGAGGAGGAAGAAGGGAAGAGGGGAAGAGGAGGAGGAGAAAGAGGGGGAAGAGGAGGAGGAGAAAGTGGGAGGAGGAGGAGGAGGAGAAAGAGGGGGAAGAGGAGGAGGAGGAGGAGGAGGAGGAGGAGGAGGAGGAGGAAGTGCAGTCGGTGGAGGAGGAAATGGAGTCGGTGAGGCCTGAGGAAGAGGTTATCCTCCAGCGTCTGCGATTTTCTCATATTTTCGCTGGCTCGTTACTAAGGATCACATTCGCCGTAAAATTCCCCGAGCCGAGGACCTTCCGCGAACACAATGAACTTTTCCCAGAGTCCTTTTTGACACAGCAGACAGAATTTCCCGGCGAGTTTTCGTATAAAAGCCGCTCTCCACCCAAGGGAATAACGGCAAACGCGGACACTGACAATGTCGGAGGCGGAGAAATTGCCGCGCTCGCCAGCCCGCTCCTGGGCCGAGCTGTCGTCGACGAGAAGGCGCAACAAAAAGAAATAATACGTCGTGCTGATTGTCTCCGGAGAGAAGACGTTGATGCGATACATTAAGAGCGACGCGAGAGTAAGTGATGCTGGCTGGCTCTTGTGAATTAACGAAGACAATGGCTGGTGGAGCCGCCGCTGTGCAAGGCCTGAATGCCCGTTCTCTATCCGCTCCTCTCTCCTTGAATACAAATTTCTGGGAAAATGCACTCTCGCGTGAGAAAAAATGTATATATACAAAATTTCAAAAGCGAGTACGAAGTGATATCTCCCTGTCATGAAACTTTTAACAACGAAACTTACACGAGGAGCAAAAGGGGAAAAAACAAGGCCTCAAAAATGTGTATATATCGTCAGGAGCAAGAATGTACTCGACCTCGGCGCTAACCCTTCCCCGAACCGATGACAGATCACGTCGCGCAGGTATGCAATTCCATTAGCAAACACCTGATCAAGCATCTCCTTCCTGACCTCAACTTTCCATAAACGAGAGCGATCCATCTCTTTTACGAACCGCGTTCCCGGCGGCTAACCGAGGAACCGCAACGTCTTCACCTGCTCACGCCCCCCCCCCCCTCGAGACCACCGATACACGCACTGCTCGAGATTCTCAAGTCCGCGTGCTTAAAGATGGCACTAAATTTTACCCTCGCCAATGGCCGTAAAATATTACTGCCGTCACCTGAAAATATGATCCTGTAACAAGCAGCGCCAGAGCCGGCTAGAAATCACAGACGCGAGGTCACGCACGCACGCACGAGTAAGAACGACAGGTTCACGAGCGCAATAAATCGCCGCCGCGCTCAGGTAAAGACGACGAGTCAATCCAATTTCTTACGCTGTCAATGGAGCGGCAAATCACGAGCGCCGGCCCCGCACTCCACTGGCAGCGGAGGAGATAAAGACCGCGCGAGTGCCTGTTTAAAGACGGCGAGGAGGACCCTTGAGAGGCTAACGGGCCTTCGAGGACATCAAAGGACCTCGAACCGCCATCCTTTCCGGGATTATGAGTAAACACTGAAAGCAGTATTACTCTGATTCTGTATAATCGACAATTAGCAAAAGAGGTAAAAAGATGCAGTTTGTGTATGGAAACTGTAATGAACACTGACACTTTCTGGACCGTGAAGGATAAGGTGTCTAAGCAAACTGACGGAAGCTCCTTTCCCCAAGGAAAATAAATCATTGATAACATTTCTGACACAGGAAATGCCATAAAGTTGTTCATGAAAATACTTCAGAAATCCGCAAGACGTAGCACTGTTATCACTCTCTCCTTCCTCTCACATCTACTGCAGCGATCCATCTGCGACGTGAACGAAGGCAGCACTTCGGAAGCACGCACGACCGACGCTACTCTTCTGATGCAGGGAGCAAAGCGACGCGATTGCGAGGGCCGAGGAAAAGCCTTTTGGGAGAAAAGGATACCGGGAAGAGATCTGTCAGCGGTTCCGGGAACACCCAGTCCTCAAGACATGTGAGGGCTCGGGCAAGTACTCGCCAGGGACCCATTCCTAGGCTAAGTGGTTTCCCTCACGTCCCCTGCTCTCATTAATGGCATCACTGAATATCGCCAACACACTGCGCTTCTGCGAATCTTCTGTTTGCACTGGGAGTGTGTTCGCACAGAAAGAACGCGCTCATGAAACCTTTCCCTTGCGCGTCCAAAAGAAACGGGAAGATAATATCCCAACAACTCATCCGAGTTTTAAACTTTATAAAAGTCGTTAAGGAGCCCAGCCCGTGAAGAAGGAGCAACCGGGGAAAGAGAGAAGACGGTCTTCAAGTCAACACACTTGAGCAAGTCGGCCCATAAACCCAGAGGCATAATGGTAACTGCAACCTTGTTCCCTTGGACTAATAAATGCTCCTTTCCCGTCCTTCCCCTCCTCCTCGACTCCCTCTCTAAGACAACTTCCGCAATCGTCGCTCCTCTAGGCAACCACGCAACATGTCAACATCCCATCCTCTCGCGCCTCCAACTATCCCCCTCCAACTCCCTCCTCCACCACCTCCCTCCCTCCTCCAAACCTTCGCCCTTCGCCCTGCATTACAAGTCACATTCCGTCTACAGGACGAAACTGTGCGCACTGCTGATAAAATCCCCCGTCCGGTCCTCCCCCGTGAGATTAGGGGCTCCTCCCGCCGAACCTCTCCGAAGACACACACAAAGAGGGGAAAAAAACAATCCCGATTACCTTTTGCCGCTGGTAAGAAAAGAGAATCAAAGTTGGTGCCAGACAAACGGATGCGCCGTAGAGGGAAGAGGGAAGAGGGGGAAAGTGAGGGGAATGATAGACGGGGTTGGGATGGGGGAGGAGGAGATGGGGCGGAGGGAGGACGGGGAGAGGACGAGAGGAGGAGATGGGACGAAGGGGGAGGAGGGGAAGGAGGGGTAGGAGAGGAGGAGGAGGAGGCAAGAGCATCGATCCTGGGCTTCTGAGGGGAAGAACGACCTTCCTAGGAGCTGCTAGGGGGGAGAGAGGAGAGGAAAGGGACGCGGGTTATGAGCATGGGAGGAGAGGATCTATGGTGGAGGGGGGGGAGATGCTGGCGCTGTGCAGGAAGTGAGTTAGAGATTGGAAGTCGCGATGCTGTGACATAGAAAAAGAGCCGAATAAAGAGAGAGAGAGAGAGAGAGAGAGAGAGAGAGAGAGAGAGAGAGAGAAAGAGAGGCGAGACGAGACGACAAGGAGAGAGAGGAAGATAGAGAGAGAGAGCGAGAGAGAGGGAGCGTGCGAGCGAAAGAGAGAGAGCACGAGCAACGAGAGAGAGAGAGAGAGAGAGGGAGCGAGCGAGCGAGAGAGAGAGAGCGCGAGCAACGAGAGAGAGAAAGAGAGAGAGAGAGAGAGAGAGAGAGAGAGAGAGAGAGAGAGAGAGGGAGGGGGAGCGACCGAGAGAGAGAGAGAGAGAGAGCGAGAGCGAGAGAGCGAGAAAGAACGAGAGAGAGAGACAGAGCGAGGCAGACAGCCAGGAAGAAAGAAAGACAAGCAGACACAGAAGCAGAGAGTGAAGAATAACCGAAACGCCGCGGCACGAGAGAAAAGGAAAGGAAAGGAAAAGAAAACAGAGGGAACCAACGAGGGGGAAAAAACGAAGAAGATAAGCGAACAATATGGCGCAGATACACGAAAAATGGGAAGATAGGCAGCCGGAATACAAAGGAAGGTACGAGGGGGATACAGCGTGGGATAAAATCTCTACGGAGTTGGGTCTGCTACGGAACCCGCGAAGGGAACGCGACGGGACTGGGGGAACGACAAGGAGGGATTGGGGGGACGGCAAGGAGGGATTGGGGGGACGGCAAGGAGGGATTGGGGGACGGCAAGGAGGGGGTGGGGGAACGGCAATGAGAGATTGGGGAACGGCAATGAGAGATTGGGGGAACGGTAATGAGAGATTGGGGGAACGGCAATGAGATTGGGGAACGGCAATGAGATATTGAGGAACGGCAATGAGGGATTGGAGGAACTGCAATGGGGGATTGGGGGAACGGCAATGAGGGATTGGGGGAACGGCAAGGAGGGGATTGGGGGACGGCAAGGAGGGAGTGGGGGAACGACAAGGAGGGATTGGGGGGAACGGCAAGGAGGGATTGGGGAACGGCAATGAGAGATTGGGGGAACGGCAATGTGAGATTGGGGGAACGGCGAGGAGAGATTGGGGAACGGGAAGGAGGGATTGGGGGAACGGCAATGAGGGATGGGGGGAGCGGCAATGGGGGAGGGGGGAACGGCAATGAGAGGTTGGGGGAACGGCAATGAGGGATTGGGGGAACGGCAATGAGGGATTGGGGGAGCGGTAATGAGAGATTGGGGAACGGCAATGTGAGATTGGGGGAACGGCGATGAGAGATTGGGGGAACGGCAATGAGAGATTGGGGGAACGGCAACGAGGGATTGGGAGAACGGGAATGAGGGATTGGGGGAACGGCAAGGAGGGCTTCGCGGGACGGCAAGGAGGGATTGGGGGGAACGGCAATGAGAGGTGGGGGGAACGGCAATGAGGGATTGGGGGAACGGGAATGAGGGATTGGGGGAATGGCAACGAGGGATTGGGAGAACGGGAATGAGGGATTGGGGGAACGGCTATGAGATATTGGGGGGACGGCAATGAGGATTGGGGGAACGGGAATGAGGGATTGGGGGAATGGCAACGAGGGATTGGGAGAACGGGAATGAGGGATTGGGGGAACGGCAAGGAGGAATTCGGGGAACGGCAAGGAGGGATGGGGGGAACGGCAAGGAGGGAGTCGGGGAACGGCAATGAGGGATTGGGGCAACGGCAATGAGAGATTGGGGGAACGGCTATGAGAGATTGGGGGAACGGCAATGAGGGATTGGGGAAACGGCAATGAGGGATTGGGGGAACGGCAATGAGGGATTGGGGAACGGCAATGAGAGGTTGGGGGAACGGCAATGAAATTGGGGGAACGGCAATGAGGGATTGGGGGGAGGGCGAGGAGAAGGAAGAGGTGGGGAGGGCGAGGAGGAGGTGGAGGAGGTGGGGGAGGGAGAGGAGGAGGAGGTGGTGGTGGGGGAGGGCGAGGAGGAGGAGGAGGAGGTGGGGGAGGGCGAGGAGGAGGTGGGGGAGGGCGAGGAGGAGATGGGATGAGCGAACGTCTATGCCGTACGTTTAATTTGGGTCTCATGAAAAATGGGAATGAAAGATGGAGGAAGATTTAGAAGGAAAATGGCTGTCGGAAGTGAAGACCCAGCGCCCTCTTCCTTCATCCCTCCCTTACTCTCGTCGCTTTCACCCTCTTCTTCTACCCTCCTCCTCTTTTCTCTCGTACTCCTCTCCACCCCTCCATCATCCCCCTCCGATACTATATCCCTCTTCCGTGTCCCCTCTCTACCTTCTCGTAATATCTCTCCCCCTATAAACATCCTATAAAATTCCAGTTCGCCGTAATAGCCAATCCTGCATTTCTATCACAGCCATATCACTATTCAGACATCAAGCGGCAACGTCTTTTTTTTTCAAACTTTGCGACGCGACCGACTAACTCGCCGTGACTGACAGCAAAAGGTAGTTCAAAGACAACCCTGCCCCGCTGGAGTGAGATGGCGCCCCTCCCGTTTCTCTTCTCCCTCTCTTCCCCTCCACCCCCCCCCCTCTATCTCCCCCAACCGTGCGGATAGCATATGAAACTGCGAGTCACATTGAACCCAATGTATGGGGAACTGCTCTGTCCTTATGGAAATTCCTTAGTGTTATTGCAGGCTATTTGAAATTTCATTTGGGGAAAAACTTCTGGGCTGCTTCGACCAAGTTCCAGCTAATACTACCGAATTATAGTTCATAAGAAAATGTGTTCATATAAACACACCATAAAAATTACATTTGTAGAATCAAAGATTAAACTGTATATGCAGTACATAGAGAGAGAGAGAGAGAGAGAGAGAGAGAGAGAGAGAGAGAGAGAGAGAGAGAGAGAGAGAGAGAGAGAGA
>NC_091553.1:12799153-12809153 GCF_042767895.1 Penaeus vannamei
CTCCCTATTTTTTCCCCTTAAATGCCATGTCACACTGAAAGAAAATGTCATATACTAAAGAAACTGACACATGCTCACAATTTTTCTTTTTAGGGCAGGATGCGCATTGTCACACACGCACACAAACACACAAGAAAACAAAACATTAGCAAGCCTACACATAAACAGTATAAAAAAAAACTAAACAAATACATTCCCCCGAAAAAAATGCATGAAAACAAAGCGCCATAAATCCCTAGTTGGCTGTACATTACCACCAAAGGGAGATATAAAGATAAGAGCCAACTTAGGAACAGAGATAAGGACGAGGGACAGTGCCAGGACGGATGGCAGGGGCGGCAGATTGCACAGATACGCCATAAGGGCGACGTTCCCCTGCCTCGAGATCTACGTTGCCATAACGGGGTACACGGATATCAAAGAGCATGGGAGGGATGGGGATGATATGGAATGTCATGTGATATGTCACGGAAAGGAGGAGGAAATCAACCAGTACACACGACAAAAGACGTTGGGAGGGATGTCCTATTTATTCTTGCAGACATGCGAGATATTACTACCTAATTACCCCTCTCGTAAATATTTTTCAATGAGCATAAAAAAACAGCCATTGTACATCGGCAATATTGCCGAAAAGGAACGCGATAAAAACAAAACACAAGAATGGTGAAGACGAAAGAGAGGAAAACGAAACGTAAAAAAATCTACGGAAGAAAAGAAGCGGTTGATGATATCGAGGAACAAAACCGGCGAGGGGAGGCGCAAGACAAAAGAAGGGAGGAAGGCCCGACCGCGCAGGAGAACATCCCATTCCTCGTGGCAGTAATCCCTGGACGCGTTGCGAGGCTACCGCCCACACGCGGCCTCTGAATCATGCCGGTATGACCAGGGGCGCCCCACCTCCGCCCACGAGATGCACGGCCTTCCGAGAGAGTTCGCAAGACACTCTCTGACACACACACACACACACACACACACTCTCTTACTCTTACTCTTTCTCACTCTCACTCATATTCACACTCACCCTCACTCAAACTCCCACTCATACTCACTCTCTCTCCCTTACATTCGCAAATCAAAACCCAGTGCGAAGACGAGCAGTTCGTAGGAGGCGAGGAGGGTCGCGTCGCGCCGTTCGTTGCCCCAGCAGAGTGGACCAGGGAGCGTCCTTGGGCCAGGGGGCGGATAGCATGACACGCAACAAAGGAGAGGAGACTCCATCGCCGGAAGTTGTCCGATGACATATGACAATGTCGTCGCCAACTTCTTCCCAAGACCCGACACTTGTGGACAGGTCTACCCCGTATGGGGCATGCCTCTCCCCACCACCTGCCCTCCCTCCTCTCTCCTTTTGCATCTCCCCATCTTCATATCCGCCCCCTGTTCCCCACCATACCCCTACCCACTCCGCCCCCCCCTGTCCTCTCCCTTTCAACGCCGAGAACAAGGGATGCTCCACCTCGTCTTGAGGTTAGCGACCCACGCTCTGTGATAGCGCTGAAGATGCTTTCAGTCACAACACGGCTGCAATGTAAGAAAAACTGGGCGGGCGGCAGCGAAGGCCACAAGAATGCAGACTGTGTGAGCATCTCCATTAGGGGTGGGCCAGGGAGGGGATGGGTGGGAGGCAGAGAGGGGATGGATGGGAGGCAGGGAGGTAGGGGGGTAGGGAAGGGGGGCAGAGGAGTGAGAGGTGAAGGTGTGGGAGAAGGCGTTATCGTAGAGGAACAGGAGTCTAATAACGACGGCGACGACGACGGCGACGATGATTATGATCGTAATGACTATCATCAGAATTATCATCATTTTCATTCTCAACTACTAAAATAATGATAATAATAATAATTTGTATTATTGCCATTATTATTATAGTTATGATAATTTTTACAGAAACCAACATCATCATTACTATTACCATCATTATCATTCGTAGAAATGCCATCACTACTACTATTAGCGTTGTCATAGTTATGAAGAATGTGCAGATGATGGAGCCAAAAGACAAAAGGGAGTAAATAAATGAATAGTTAAATAAATACAACGCTCGACGCACCTTAAACACACCAGGTACTAGCGAAGAGCTTCCCACGCGGCGCAACCACGCGCGACTAACTGCTCCCCCGCCAAAAAACAAACAAAAATAAAAAAAAGTAACAAAAAAATAACGAGAAAGATGAAGTAGTCAAGCACGAGAGATGAGAGTCAACCTGCCTGCTCATGACAGGGCGAATAAGGCAAACAATTCCTGCACGCCGCGCCGCCCAAGAACAACGAGGACAACGCAAGGCAAACACGCCATTGTCCGAGGCCGTCACGGGCTCGTACCTCGCGTGAATTCCGCGGGCGTCGCCGGCGAGCGCCTTCCGAGAAAGGCCCTTCTCGGCGCCGCTCCTCCGCCCGCCGCCCGACGCCCCAGGCCCTTCGTCACGGGCTGGATCGCCCTCTCAAAAGGGGAATAACGAAGAGAAGGAAAGGGTAATGCGAACACCATGCAAGCACATCGAGACAAAGCGGGAACAAAGGCGTGACAGACAACGAAACAACCTAATTAGGAGCAAAAGCAAAGAAAAAAAATAAGGGATTTACCGTGCAAAGCCGCAGCATAAAACTAACGAAAATAATGGAAGAAAAATAGGAAAAACAAAATTGGTACAAGGCGCGTTCGTATAGTAAGGAGAAAAAAAAATGGAAGAGGCAGAGGAAAGGTGAAAGAGAGAGGAAAAGGAAAATGAACAGGAGGAAGGCATGGGAGAAGAAAAGTAAGAGAAATACGAACAAGGTTCCCTTCTTTAATAAAACATTCAAGCGATGACAATTTCAATTGTACTCACTCACACACTCTCAATCATTAATTAATTCATTCATTCATATTTTCTCTCTCTCTCTCTCTCTCTCTCTCTCTCTCTCTCTCTCTCTCTCTCTCTCTCTCTCTCTCTCTCTCTCTCTCTCTCTCTCTCTCTCTCTCTCTCAGTCTGTCTGTTTATCTCTCTCTCTCACTCTGTCTGTCTGTCTGTCTGTCTGTCTGTCTGTCTGTCTGTCTGTCTGTCTGTCTGTCTGTCTGTCTGTCTGTCTGTCTGTCTGTCTGTCTGTCTGTCTCTCTCTCTCTCTCCACTCTATTAGCCTCAGAGCCAATCATCTGCAGGATCAATCAAGGCAGGAAATCCAAAGTTCACCGATTATCGCCGAAGTTGCGCGAGCCTCCGCGTGGGCGTCCTCGACTCCCCGCCGGGACGTGACTGCGCAAGGCCAAGTCGCGATGCCAGCCATCTTCGGCGAGATCGCTGAATCGTCGCTCTTCCTCGGCAAATGACGATGGCGCCGGGCATCCCGAGGAGCAGCCGATACCCGGTATATTTTCAGACTACAAAATCGAGGGATAAGAAATGGTTTCCGGATCTATCACAGCTGAAAAAAATAATGAAAGGTCTGTCTTCCACTGAAAACAATACCATCACTTTCCCGTAACTGCCGATAAGGAGAACGTAGGCCGGCGTCGCGGGCCCCGAGACAATCGAGTGAAAAGGCCGGGACCGCGAGGTGTGAGTGAAGAATGGATGGCTTCCAGTGTCTCCTTTATCACACAAAGAGCCCTTTCTAGCCTCGTTTGTCAAGATTGAGGGACGATCCTTTACATTCTCTCTGAGAGGTAAGTGTTTTACAGAGATCGTAAACACTTCTGCTACGACGAAGAAATCGTCCTGCTTTTGGTCCCAATACAATAATAAGAATAAGAAGCGATCGAAGAAAGGCGAAAGAAAAGGCAGTAAAAAAGAGAAGGCAGTAAAAAAAGAAAAGAAGGACAACCAGAAAATGGCACTTGGTGATCCCCCGGGGGCAGGGCCGGCATCGGTGACCCCAGCATCGCACCATCAGCGCTCACAGAGGGGCCATTACAGGTCGCCGTCGCTCTGACCGAGGCCCGCCCAAGGGCTCTTCTGACCGTCGGTACACAGACTTAGCGGCTCGTGGCTTTGGATGCTTGCTGTTGTGCGATCCCGGCTGGGCGGTTCTGAGAGCTCCTTAGCACACACGGGGGGCGGATTACGTGCAGGACACATGCACCGGGGGATGATAGTCCAATCCCTCTTGCACAGCTTGTTACAGCCATTTTGGATAGGCCTGAAATGATCTACCTCTCCAGCGTCTGTATCAGCGTCTTCCGCACGTGCAGTATCTGCTACATGATATAAAGCTACTGGTTATATTGAATATAATTAATTCATATGAAACCCAAGTAATCAACATTATCTCTTAAGGCATATCACCAAAAAGGGAAAAAAATGTAAAATGAACCTCATCAAGAAACGTATCACAAAAACGTAATATAAATTCACTAAATCTTGTGACGAAGCACCCTGTGAGCCGCTTCTGAAGATGCGACACAAAAGCTGACTTTTTATCCTTATCACAACATTCAAATATATCCACGACATTTTTTCTACTTATCCATTACTTTATCCGTCGTCTATTTTTACGTGTCTGACGTGCTTTTATTTTCGTTGTATCCTCCTTCATTCAGCCACTCATATATTTCACCCGAGTCTTAGCCCTGACCCATGAAGACAAGTCCTTCCCTGCCTATCACTCCCCTAACACTCCCCCGCCAGCCCTCCCACCGACCCAGCCACCCCCTCCCTCCCTTCCTTCCTTCCTTCTTTCCTACCTGCCTGTCTGCTTGTCTGTGTCTGTTTGTCTGACTGTCTGTTTGCAATGCCTGCCTGCCTGCCTGTTTTTCGTCCTTCCTTACTTCCTTCTTCCCTCCCTTCCTTACTTCCCTCTTTCCTTCCTTCCTTCCTCCATTCTTTCTTTCCTTCTTTCTTTCTTTCTTTCTTCCTTCTTTCCTTCCTTCCTTCCTTCCTTCCTAGCTACCTCCCTCCCTTCTCCACCCCTCTCTCCCTTTCCATAAAAAGCACCATTCGTTTATTCAATGACCCCTTCTTATTTCCACTCTTAAAACTCCTTATCCGGATTCTCTCGAGAGGCGTCCATTATGGTTTCTACTGTCTAATCCCCCTATTTCACGTCGTAATCCCGGGACGTCGCATTTCCACCTGAGTTTTCTCCCTTATGCTGCATTAACTCCCTTAAGCCTTGTCCCTCAGCTCCACAAAGCCTTAAAATTGTGCGTTTTTCTTCGCGGCTTCAATTGACGCACATACCAGTCTCCGAATGTTGAATTCACTTGTTTCACGCCTTCTACCTTCGGTTTTCTTTTTTAAAATGAGAGAGAGAGAGAGAGAGAGAGAGAGAGAGAGAGAGAGAGAGAGAGAGAGAGAGAGAGAGAGAGAGAGAGAGAGAGAGAGAGAGAGAGAGAGAGAGAGAGAGAAAGAGAGAAAGAAAGAGAGAGAGAGAGGGAGGAGGGAGAGGAGAGGGAGAGGGAGGGAGAGGGAGGGAGAGGGAGAAGGAGAGGGAGAGAGGGAGAGGGAGGGTGAGAGAGAGGGGGGGGGAGAGGGAGAGACGGTGCCTGCCTGTGGGTGAGTGCGTGCGTGTGTGAGAGGGAAAGAGAGAGAGAGAGAGAGAATGCAATTGTGTGAATGTGAGGAAATGAATATGAATAAGCATATTGGTGAATGTGTTGATGTGGACGTACGTGTGTGAGCGTGCGTGTGTGTGTGCGCATATAAGACTGATCGCGCACACATCATGTTCAACAAAGCCTAGTCAGCCGTACAAAGTGACGCGCCCCTCCGAAAGTTTAAGGCATATTCACCAAGTGACAAAGGTTCACCTCGCCACCCTAGCAGCGACCCCCCCTCCCCCGATCCGCGTCTTCGGGAATATAAATCAATAATATACCTCATCATCTCGCGACAACAAAGCGCCGTCTTTCCCCTCTTCTTCTCCCACCATCATCGCCGTCTTCCCCTGTCGCCCTCCCTCTCCTCGGCACGCTTGCCGCCTACAATACATCTTCCCTTGCGCCCTCCCAGGGGCGTCCCGCCGCGCCCCCTTGCGCCCCCTTGCCTGCCCCGGCGACCCTATCGTATTTACCCTCTGCGTCCCCTCGCTGGCAGTTATCGCCCTACAATTTATGTCTCCTAGGAAAGGGGACGGATAGGCAGATATAAGAAAGGGGGGGGGGAGAAGGGGGCTTGTCCCTATCTGCGGCTAATGATCCTACCATTACGTTGGGAACATTACACTCTGTTTTTTTTATCCTTCCAAGAGAAAAAATCCATAAATAAAGAAGGTCCTCTAAAAAAACAAAGAGGAGGAAACCATTCCCAGCGCGCGATCCCCGCACAAGCACACACGCAGGGCAAAGGACGAAGGCCCATAAAACCCCCTCTCTTTTTCTCTCCCCGGCAATAAAATACGTTATACAAATCCCCCAAGGTCATTATTCTGTAATCAGACGATTTCCACCCCACTCAGCGTCAACCGGTGGCTGCCTCTCCTGCACGGCGACTCCTCTCCCGTTCGTGACCTCCCTGCGTCAACCGATCTGCCCGTCTGCCGTATAGAGTCGAATCGGGACACCTGTCAGCAGAGGTCCTTGTCCCCCGCACCATAATCTTCTCATTCCGGTGGTCGCTTCGGGGCAGTGCCAGTGGGATTACGTCGCTTCTTGTCCTCACGTAAGGCACACCAGGGAATAGTGCAAGTTAGTGCCGCTCCCTCCTGTATTTTTCCTTCTTTGGATGAAGAAGCGTGTTAGAATTTAGTCGTTGCATCGACTGAAATGCATTACCTTCCGTCTTTTTTTAAACCTCCAGAAATTTCTCCTAAATAAAGAGGGGGGGGGGCACTTTATCCCCTCAACACCGCAGCATCTTTCACCTCCTAAGCCTACATATCCAGCCTATCTATCAACTATAGAACGCTCTAATATTCCCGTCCAAAAACGCCTCGCCACCAAACTCTAGCCATTGTTCAGGAGAAAGGAGAAAAAAAAGAAAAAAAAGAAAACAGCAGCAGCAAAACAAGAAGAAGAAAAGGGTCATTTCGACAAGTGCTGAGGAAGACAATGCCGGGATCCTCCTCCAGGAGATTAAGGCGCTTGTTTTCGTTATGGCCCCTAACGATAACGTGGCAATAAAATAAATACATGGCTAAGTTTCTTCCGTTAATTATAACCAATTGACCAATTTTCTTCCTCTATCTCTCTCTCTCTCCCTCCCTCTCTTTATCGTCCCTACCTCGAGTTTCCCCCTCCCTCCTACTCCTTCCCTCCCTCCTCCCCCCCTCCACTCCCTCCCTCCCTAAGTCCCTTCCTATCTCCCTCACTTCCTTCTTCCCTCGTTTCTACTCCCCTTTCGCCCCTCCCTACCTCCCTCCCTTCCTCCCTTCTCTCCCTTTTCCTTCGTTCCTTCCAACCTTGAAATGTGTACTTACAATTTGCCGAAATACACACACGGGTTCAAGCACAGTCTCGGCCTTACCTGAAAAGAGAAGCACGTGTAATTAATAAAGAGCGCACTCACCTCCGTTATTAAAGCATAATGGTTCCAACCGCAAGAGTGAGTTTACGGATATTTTGGCTTACATTGTTTTTGTTTTTTCATTTAAACTAGAGAGAGAGAGAGAGAGAGAGAGAGAGAGAGAGAGAGAGAGAGAGAGAGAGAGAGAGAGAGAGAGAGAGAGAGAGAGAGAGAGAGAGAGAGAGAACACTAGGGAGGAGAAGGGAAAAAGGAGAGGAGAGGGAGAGGGAGGAGGAAGGAGGAGGAGATGAAGAAAAGAAAAAAAGAGGGAGGAGGGGAGAAGAAGGGGAGGAGGAGAAAAAGGAAATGGAAAAGAGGAGGGGGAGAAAGGGAAGGGGAGGGAGAATAAGAAAAGGAAGAAGAAGAGGAAGAAGAGAGAGAGAGAGAGAGAGAGAGAGAGAGAGAGAGAGAGAGAGAGAGAGAGAGAGAGAGAGAGAGAGAGAGAGAGAGAGAGAGAGAGAGAGAGAGAGAGAGAGAGAGAGAGAGAGAGAGAGAGAGAGAGAGAGAGAGAGAGAGAGAGAGAGAGAGAGAGAGAGAGAGAGAGAGAGAGAGAGAGAGAGAGAGCGCGGAAGCAGGGGAGGGGAGGGAGGGAGGGCGGGAGGTGACCAACTATCCTGAGAAAGCGATTTCCTCGACCGCCTGGGCTTTTATGGTATTGCTATCCAAAAAATTCTCGTCTATAAATTCGGGCGGAACATGTCATCTGCCCTACCTCATATTGCTCACATCCGGCGGACAGCAACCTGCGCTTTCTGAGAACTGGCTGCGCTGGCTTTTAGCGACATATGTCGGTTCACATTAATCAATAAGAGGAAATTCACTCGTATTCCGAGTTCACAGAAAATCATACATCAATGCATGGACTAACATCAGCGTGTATGTATGATTTATTTTGGTATGTAAGTGTACGTGTGTGTAGCCTATATCTATATACATTCATAGGCTATGTATGTGTTTGCGTGAGGGGGATATGTGAAGCGGCGAAAAAATATCAAACTAATCGCAAACCGATTCTAATCACACGTTCCCGCATCACGGGAACAAACCCAGATTCGAATCGCCATTGGAAACGAAACTTCCCAATCGCAACACTGATTAATTGATATGCAGTTGGTCCCGCGGACCCGCGGTTTCCATCAGATCGATGATTGATCGCGCACGCGCCTCTTCCGTCGGCGGGATGAAGCCATCGAATCCCGCTCGCTCGCTCCACGGGCGCCGCTGTGCCTGCCCTTCGCAAGGCACGAGGCGCATGTTCTTCATACGAGCTGGACTACTGATGAAGGACTAGAAGCAGACTAATCCTACAATGTTCTGATATCCGGAGACCCAGGGAAACAACCGTAAAAGCTTTTCCCTCTTACCCCCAGCGCCGCTGCGCCCTTCTCGCAGCCCGGGGAGGCCGCAGAGGCCCACTGACCTGATCTTGCGTCGAGCCTTAACAATATCCGTATCAACACAAGAGAAACGACTCGCAATTTCACCGAATCCACGAGAGAAACAACCGATAACCTCCCCTCCCCTCCTTACCCCCTCCCTCCCCCCGGCGTCAGACCCACCCACACGCACGCGGCTCATTACGGATCTCGGGACAAACCCGGTGAAGAGGCATAACGAAGTAAAGACCTCGGCGAGCGGTGACCTTATGGCCCTCGGGCTGCCGACGGCGTCTTCAAGCTGCACTTCCTTCGCCCAGGAATTTCGCCCAGCTGACCAAGGAGAGAAAAGTAATCACAGCGGCATAACAATCAAATCTGCTTTGATTTCGCTCGTCCTTCGCACGTTTTTCTTCTCCTTCCCTGTGACGATTAAGTAAACTGCAGGAGCAAACGCTATTAATTTTTACCTTTCCTTAATTAGAAGCTTTGATACTGCACGAGCAAACAACGAGGCGGCGCCAGCAAATCAGGAAAACTACATTAGGAAACATTGCTTTATACCTGGAGTGGATCTTGCTTCTATTCCTCGCTTTGGGTGTGGGAGAAAACACAAAAAAGCGGCGGTAGAGAGTGAGTTAGAGAGAAACAGAGTTAGAGAATGGGTAGATAGATAGATAGATAGATAGAGAGAGAGAGAGAGAGAGAGAGAGAGAGAGAGAGAGAGAGAGAGAGAGAGAGAGAGAGAGAGAGAGAGAGAGAGAGAGAGAGAGAGAGAGAGAGAGAGAGGGAAAGAAAGAAAGAGAGAGAGACCGACCCTTGCAGACATGCTACAATTACTTATTCTTTCAAAAAAAGAAGAAAAAAAAAAAAAATCCCAGCAGGAAGGTCGCCGCCAGACAATGAATCTGTCACGAGTTTCGCAACAAGTTCTTCCGCCGCGATGACTGTAAGGCGCGCTCGTCCCCTCGCCTTCCCTTTCACCCGAGGTCCTGCGCCGCCTCCCACCCCCTCCTAACTCACCTTGACAACGAGGACCGCCTGAGAGGTGCTGCGTAATGACTCCAATATTTCGCGACCTCTGCCTGTGCAACGCAAAGCGCCCCACCCCCGTGTTTTTTTCTCTCTCTCTCAGTATTGTAGAAATAACATACTGCTCATACGCCCCACCCCCGTGTTTTTTTTTTTCTCTCTCAGTATTGT
>NC_091553.1:12811653-12819153 GCF_042767895.1 Penaeus vannamei
GAGAAAGCCATAACAAAATCCAATATGCAAATCGCTGTGTTTAGATAAGTACGGCGAGCGCGGCCTGCAGCGGAGGCCGCCGTCGCCCCGGGCCCCGGCGCAAGAACAAGCTCCCGTAATGAAGACTCTCGCCAGGGACCCGGGGGAGGGAGGGAAGGGGGGGAGGGAGGGAAGGCGGAGGGGAAGGGGGAGGGGAGAGGGAAGGGAGAGGGAAAGGAAGGGGGAGTGAAGGGAAAGGGGAGAGGGAAGGGAAGGGGAGGGAAGGGGGAGAGGGGAGAGGGAAGGGGGGGAAGGAGAGGGAAGGGAGAGGGGAGAGGCGAGAGGGAAGGGGGAGGGAGGGGAGAGGGGAGAGGCAAGGGAGGGAGGGGGAGGGAGGGGAGAGGGGAGATGGAAGGGGGAGGAGGGATGGGGTTTGGGAAGGGGGGGGGAGAGATTAAGAAGAAATGAGGGAAAGAAAGAGGGGGCAACTAGTGAAAAGGAAGACTTAGAAACGCAGGAAAGGGAAGACGGGGGCAATAAGAGAAAGTGAAGAGTTGGGGGGGGGGGCATTAAGTAAAAGGGAAGAGGGGGCAATAAGGGAAAGGGAAGAAGGGGGCAAAAATTGAAAACGAAGACTTACATCTTAAAAATTGTGGAAAAACCACAACACAGGGAAAGGAAGTAAAAACAAAAAGTAATAATACACTGCCCTCCATCAGAAACAGGGGGAACATCGAATGAAGAAAGGGCGCAGAAAAAAAAAAAACACGTGGAAAATAAAATCCGCGACGCGTAAAATCCTGAGGAGTGGGCCCTGGCACAGAAAAAAGTCCATTATAAGAAAACAAAAATACGATGAAAAAAAAACACCAGAATTTTTTTCCTATGAACCTATCGAACACCAAGAAAACTAATATACAGGAAATAACAATTAGTAAGTACAAAATACATACTTATTGCAGCGCATGAGTTGAAGGGACACCGCGAATAACGGATGGAGAAGAAAGCGAAACCAATAAATGACGAACAAGACACATGGGGGGGGGGCTGGCTGGCTGGCTGAGACACACAAATAACGAACGGAAAACAACCTGACCAATATAAGAAATGTATACGTCCACATGAAATATGTAAGAGATCTCCATGTCGTCCATATAGGAAATACCTATTTCAAGCTCGTGCGCAATTTCGAGAGGATCCCGGAATTATTTACTGTTCATATATCCTTTTCCACTTTCTCTCTCCGGGCAGTTTCCTCTTTTTGCAAATGGACTGGAAAACGCCCACTGAACCAACGCATCTACGAGGACGAACGGTATAAAGTTACTGTTGAATATCGGAACTTTTACGCGAACATATAAAAAAAGGTCGTGATTACCTCGTAAGCGGACCTGAGCTCTAAACAGGAAATTATGATACGAAAAAAAATAATAAAAAAACTGTAATGAGCAAAACGACCACGTGAATGCACACGACAGTTTGCTTGGGAAAAATGCAAGCAACTATTCACAGAATTCCCGGGAATCTACGAGTTGAAATGAAAGTGATTGCGTGCGCGAGCAAGGACTTCATTACGTGAGACAGGCCGCGAATAAAGGAGTGAGCGAAGGTGAATATATATGAATTAATATGCAAATGAGTGATAGAAAGAGAGAGAGGGAGAGAACAAGTATGCACGTAAATAAGTATTACGAGTGGGTGTGCGACTGTTTGCATTTTCATTCTCCTTCATACTTCTTTCTACATTTTCGCATGATGAACACCGAGTACAAAGTAAGTAATCAAGGAAATAAAAACGAGTTGGGAACAAGGGCTAAAATCAAACACGGGAGCAGTGAAATAAAAGGAAGGAAGAGACAGCCCGTGCACGGAGTGGGCGCATCCATCTTCAACTGAACATCATTACCTCAACTAATTATCTCGAGGACCTGCGCACGCTTTACAAAGGCTAACTGATACTATCGGGAGACGAGGCTACAACCCCCCCCCCCTTTTGCGACACGTGGATAAAGAGCGAAAAAAGGCTGATTACGCCCCGCCCGCCCCCGCCCGCCCCCGCTTTGCGCACCGAACAAAGCATTACCTGCAAAAGCGTTCGATCCCGCACAAAACATCACAGATAATGAACCGCGACAGGAGGAGGGGGGGAGGGAGGAGGGAGGGGAAGGATAAGCGAGAGTGAGAGAGGGGACGAAGGGGGAGGAAGGGGAAGAGAGTGGAAAAGGAAGGATGGGAAGAGAGGCGAGGAAGAAGCGAGGAAAGTGAAGAGGGAGGGGAGGGTAGGGAAGAGGAAAAGGCGAAGAAAAGTGAAGAGGGAGAGGCGGTAGGAGAGGGAGAAGGGAGGAAGGGGAGGAGGAAGTGGGAAGACGAGAAGAGGGAATGAAAGGAGAAAGGGGAGAAAGAGGGAAGATGGAGAAGACGAGAGAATGTGATAGAGGGAAATGAGAGGGGAGGGGAGTAGGAGAGAGATGAAAGTGGACGACTGAGCAGGAGGAGGAGGAGGGGAGAAGGAGAAGAGGAAGGGGGGAAAAGAGCCAGAAAGTACAGTGGGAAAAAGGGGATAACAAGACTGGAAGAGTAAAGGGGATTGAGCGGATTGGATAGGAGAGGTAGAGAGCGAGAGGAGGAAAGCAAGAGGGGGGGGGGGGAGGGGGTAGAAAAGGGGATACCCACTAACCCTACAAAATTAATGCTAATAACGGAACCACAGCTCCCTCGCCCTTCACAATATCAGATTGCCGCGCGTCTCCATTAGGTTTAATTAACACCTGCGAAAAAAAATAATAAAAAATATTTTTTTCTAAAAAGTAAAGTCGTTTCCATAAATAAATAAATATGTATTTAAATAAAATATGCCGGGTCTAAATTAGCTGGCATTAAAGTCGTGGGGATTAATCAAATTATGTTGCTATTTCAAAAATGCTGCCAGAGAAAACCAATAAAATGTTTAGGGACTGTATTTACAAACTATGCTAATTCTCATTTCAAACTGTCATGGCTAAATCTGCATAAATAAATAAATAATACCAGTACAGAAAATGACCCAAAAGAGTACGCTTTTAGCCAATTTCATAAATCTAACCATTTATGCAATCAAACCAAATAACCGGTTCTATTGGAATATGGTACCAAGACATACCAACGATACGACCGAAACAAAATTCTGTCAGAAAGAAAAAAAAGGCAAAGAAATCAACAGAAACTTCGACGACAAAAACAACTTCCCCACCACGCGAGGCCTACATTCCCCATTCCAAGAAAATGGCGTTCGTGGCGCACCCGCCGCGCCTGCGAACCGCTCTTCCCGCCGCCCGCGTCGCCGCCGCCGCGCCAGCAGCTCAAGGCGCGCTGCGAGCTGTGGACGCGCCGCGGAGGAGGAACTAATAATCGAAAGACTTCCGAGAGAGAGTAACGAAGCCAATAAAATCGTTAGTCAAGCAGGAGGGAGTAAAGTCTCCGCCACTCACTCGCTCCTCGTGCGCTTCGCCGCCCCCACTGGGCCCCCGGACCTCCTGCCAGCTCCTCTACCGCCCCCGCCCCCCTCTCTCGGCGCTCTGATGTTGCTACTACTGCTACTGCAGGACTCTTCGTATTACATACACTCTGACATTTCATCTTGATAACACAAGCGGCTGGGGAATACGCGGAGAAAGGCTCTTAATTATCCATGTTCATTTTTCTGTCTTTCTCTCTCTCTCACTCACACACACACACACACACACACACACACACACACACACACACACACACACACACACACACACACACACACACACACACACACACACACACACACACACACACACACACACACACACACATTTCTTACTTACTTGTTACACTTTCCTTTTTTTCCTTACTCTCTAGTGTTTTTGGATATGCCTTTTCCATCCTGTCACCCATTTTCTTTCTCCTTTACTCTCAACGCATAAAAAAAAAAACATAGCCATTCTTGTACAAAACAATCAACCGCAAATGAAAATAAAGATACAGACAATATAAAATAGAATAAACAAATAAAATAAAACAGAAAAAAACATAAAATAAAACAGAATGAAATATACACGGACCTAATCTAGCTGTGAAAGGCCCTAGCATGCGTTATGCCGGGCGGGGCCAAGGTGCTGATGGACTCGAGATGAATGTGCTCCTGGGGGAATGAGGGGGGTGGGGGGCGAGAGGAGGGGAAGGGGACTGGGGCTGGAGTGGGGGAGGGGAAGGGGACTGGGGCTGGAGAGGGGGAGGGGAAGGGGGCTGGGGCTGGAGAGGGGGAGGGGAAGGGGACTGGGGCTGGAGTGGGGGAGGGGAAGGGGGCTGGGGCTGGAGTGGGGGAGGGGAAGGGTACTGGGGCTGGAGAGGGGGAGGGGAAGGGGACTGGGGCTGGAGTGGGGGAGGGGAAGGGGGCTGGGGCTGGAGTGGGGGAGGGGAAGGGTACTGGGGCTGGAGAGGGGGAGGGGAAGGGGATTGGGGCTGGAGTGGGGGAGGGGAAGGGTACTGGGGCTGGAGAGGGGGAGGGGAAGGGGACTGGGGCTGGAGTGGGGGAGGGGAAGGGGTCTGGGGCTGGAGTGGGGGAGGGGAAGGGGACTGTGGCTGGAGAGGGGGAGGGGAGGGGGGCTGGGGCTGGAGTGGGGGGGGGGTGATTCTAGGAGACGTGTAAGCCGATATACTTATATCTGTTGGTGGAGGCAGAGGGGGAGAAGGAAAGAGAAAAGGTGGAAGGAGAAGGAAAAGAAGCCGACGATTGGGGCGCCATGGGCTTAGAAGATGATGATGAATCATAATAATAATAATAATAATAAAAATAATAATAACAATAATAAGGCGAAGAAGAAGAGAGGGATGAGAAGGAAGCGGAGGAAAAAAGAAGAAAAAGATGAGGAATAATAACAATAAAATTAATACTACAACAACTACCACTACAACTGCTACTACAACAGCCTCTACTACTACTACTACTACTACTACTACTAATAATAATAATAATAATAATAGAATAAAAAAAATAATATTAATAACAACAACAATAATAATAATAGTAATAATAATAATAACAATAACAATAATGATAATGATATCGATAATAATAATAATAATATTATTATTAATAATATTATTATTACTATTATTATCATTATTAATAATAATGATAATAATGATAATAATAATAATGGTAATAACAAAAACAATAATCGCCATCATAATACTAATACTAATAACAACAACAACAAAATTCAATAGGGGACGAGAAGGAGGAGGAGGAAGCATATATGAAGATGATCAAGAAGAAAATGATGATGGAGAAAAAGGAAGAGGAGGAGGATAAGGGGGGGGGGGCAAGAAGGATGGCGAGGAAAGAAAATAAGGAAAAAGAAGACGGTGAAGATGAAGATGAAGAAGAAGAAGAAAAAGACGGGGGGGCGAGAAAGAAAGAAGAAGAAGAAGAAGAAGAAGAAGAAGAAGAAGAAGAAGAAGAAGAAGAAGAAGAAGAAGAAGAAGAAGAAGAAGAAGAAGAAGAAGAAGAAGAAGAAGAAGAAGAAGAAGAAGAAAAGGATGAGGAGGAGAGGGTCGAGAAGGAGTGGGAGGAAGAAAAAGTAAAAAAGAAGGTAAAGAAGACGAAGAAAGAAAAAAGGAAGACGAGGAGGCAAAATAAAGGGACGGGAGGAAGGAGGAATATAACGAAAAAATGAATGATGATAAAAAAATAAAAAAAATACGCCAACTGAAGAGCAAAGAGAGGAGGAAAACAATAACAGTCACGAAACCTGGAAAAAAAAACACGAGTCGAGAGAACGAGCTGGAAGGGAAGAGGCAAGAGAGGCGGAGAGGGCAGCAGCGCGACTTCGAGCGTGAACCCACGAGCTCCATGAGCAGTGAAATAGTATTGGGGATCGCCGGGGGGTCAAAACAAAGGGAAAAGGGCCAAGGGGAAAACACACAGAGGTCCGGATCGCGGGGGGCATTTCTTTGCAACATCACTTTTAATGCCCGTAATAAAATAAAAATATTGCCATTACACCCTTTTATAAGGCATTTCTGACTAGGGCAAAATCACCCACAATGCTCCATAGAAGAGACGGTAAAGAGGGGAAAAAATATAATAAAAGAATATAAATAAAGACTCCCACGTGTGGAGATTACTGTGCCGAATTGCATAAGTCGGGAAGGGTGTGAACGGAAATGACATGTAAAAAAAAAACGAAACTTATTATTCCATGATTCCCGAGGGCCCTCAGTCCTCCCCCTCCCCTCCCTCCCCCCAAAATCACACCACCGTGGGAAACGTGAATTGCAGCGTGCAACGATCCTCATTTTTTTTTATTCCATATGCGGCCGCGCAAATAGGCGATCATCTCCCCCTTCCCCTGACCACCCCCTGACCCCCATCCTTACCGAAGCAATTTCTCGAAATTTCCAGGTTACCCTTGAAGATCGCGAGAATGTGCCAGCGAAAGGGCGTGGAGCACAAGCATAACAAGCGATCCCGTTATCCTGTTCACTTTCTGTGCAATCGACGCCTTAACCACCGAGCGATTCCGAGTCGGTGCATCGCCCTCGCCTGTGACCGGCAGCCGGGGTATAACACTGTCTTCCCGCCTGATTGATCGCTAAAGTTGCAGGTCTATCCGTGGGTCAACAAAGCTAAGCCGGCATTGTGTACTACATGAACTGATATGAAACGATAATTTTTTTCATCTTTACTTCTCTATTCTTCTTTCCATTTTTCCTCATAGTTACATTCTTCCTCGCTTCTAATCGTCTTCATCTTCGCGCTACTGCTCATTTTCTTTCCTCTACTTCCTACGCACAGCTTCCACGCGCAAAAAATACGACGACACGGGTACACAAACATACAGTCTACCTACTTACCATCACCTGAACACACATTCCTACAATCACATTAGCTACAAACACAATCCCAAAACTCATCAGTCTACATATGAATACAAAAATAGTCCCACTACTCTACTACCCTATAGTACACTACACAACATTACTACCCACAAAAAAACGAAAAACAACAAACTTTACACAAACACCTAACCTCCCCAACCTTTAACCAACAAAACCCAGACACACAACCTCCCCAACTTTCAACCTACAAAACCCAGACACACAACCTCCCCAACTTTCAACCTACAAAACCCCAACACAGCCTCCCCAACTTTCAACCAACAAAACCCCAACACAGCCTCCCCAACCTCCCAGCCCCGGCGAGCGCACTCTCCTCCCCGAGGAAAATAAACTGTCCTCGAGCAGCCCATCATCGCGACGGAGGGCGACTTCCCCGAAATGAAACCCTCCGACGCAGAAACGTTTCGGCCCTTCTACTCCCTCCTAAGACAGGATCATCACGCTCTCGACCCTCCTTTTTGCTCACTTTCTTTTTTTTGTTCGTTCCTCACTCATCGCCACTCTCCCCACCTCTCTTTTTTTCCTTTGATCCTTGGCTCGAAGGAAAAGAAATCTTTTAAATTTTTCTGTCATTTTTTTAAAACCACCCAAAAGGTTCCATCAATTCTT
>NC_091553.1:12826653-12829153 GCF_042767895.1 Penaeus vannamei
TTTTGGCTGAGCTCGGACTGGAGTTACTGTCTAATATAAATCAACAGCAGCGTTCACACTGCAAAGCCTTACGGTAACACTAGAGGCTAATTTAGGTGTAGGAAGAACTCAGGCATAACCGCAGATCTGGGTATCAAGGAGGAATCTTACGGATGGTCCTGACCCTGCCAGAGCACCGGCTGCCTTCTGACTTCAAAATCTAAATGGCGCAGCAGCATCAGACCCACTGCTACTGCAAATAGGGGCCTCTTTAACGCTAAAACACAGCAGCCTTTTCTACACCCAAAGCCAATCCACTGGAATCCGGTCGCCCTCAGCCCAGAGCGGGTGTGCCGCTAATGCCGCCAACGCCGCGTTAAGGTTAAGTGTCTCACGTCGACTTGAAACAACTGTGCTTTCAACACCCTGTAGCCATGCTCCGTGCACAAAGATCACCGGCGGAGCGTTAAAATGACGATATATTCTGCGAGAAGTTGCTCAGTCGACGTATTTCCTCACTCATTCACTCTTAGGAAAACAAAACGACGTCTGATAAACAAGAAAACAAAGAAAAGAGAGAAAAGAAAAGAAGGGAGGAAAAACGTCCAGCGTGGAAGGTCTTTAAGTCCCGCGGCAAAACCGCCCGGAGAAAAGCTAATCTGATAAAACAATGGCACAAAGGGCCAGACGGAAAAGTCGCGTCCAGCCCAGCGGGCCCTTTATCAACCGGCTAAAACAACACACGGCTCCCTCGCAGCGCCCCGCCGCCGGGAGACAGGCGACTGATGGCCGAGGCGGGCTGGATGAAAGCCATATTGGGAAACACTAATAGTCCACTAAATGCTCTTCTATTTAGAACGCTTTCAGCAAAGGCGCGGCACAAAAGCTGCGAATGGAAAACAGTCCCCGTAGTAGTCGTAATAGTAGTAAGATCCCATGTTCTTTCACACTTCCACTCCAGTCCACTAATCAAAGTAGGGTTAGAAAGATTCTGCGCGCCCGTGTACCGCCGACTATTCCCTTGTGATAACGTCGCATAAGGTCATGTTAAGTCACTCGTGATTCTCGCTGAACTATTATTATAAACATCCAACGCTCAGATGAGGATGCAGCGTTACATACACGTCCGCGTGCTGTCCCGTGACTGCGGGTCGTTCCGCAGTAGGGCCACAATCTCATTTAGGAAATGCGCAAACATGGGTCGTTACCTTTTTCCAATCTTCTTTACATCCTTTCAAAACAAGATTCAACACTAATTAAAAGCTTTATCCCTTACACTGCGTAAAAGCAAAATTTACAACATGGCCACAGCTAACGCCCGCAATGACCAAAGCCCCTACACAAAATTGAATCGCAAATTACGCCCGACATACGCTAAAAATTCGATAAACCCGAAATAAACTAGTTTGAAATCTCGTGCCCAAACAATCGGTAATCTCGTTTCGAACGCGGCGGCCGAACAGCGCAGCCTTAAATAAAGGCTGCAAGAGGAGGGCCGACACGGCTCGGGAAACTCGCCGTTTAAGGAAGTTACGAAGGAAGCGCTACGAAACTTCGCCAGGCTAATATTTCACTCGTGATAACGTTGTTGCCATCCTTGCCGGCCGGGAAATTGGTCGCGGGAAACAAATACACAAATAACAAAAAGACAAAGTAGAGGCGATTTCACCCAGAATAAACTAATAAACAAAATTCATGAAACGAAAATACAGTAAACCACTGCACCCAATATCACCAATAAAGAAAAATATAAACAACAATACAAGCGGTCGTTTGCCACACGCCCCCTCCACTTGCAACAACAAACCCCACGAAGACTTTTGTCTGCGGGATTGAAACTTGAGAAAGAAAAAACGGCCTCTTCCCCCGGCCTTCCAATCCAGCCACCCATCGCCAGGTGGATCACGTCCCCCTCCACATTCAGAATACTAATGGCGGCAACAAAGTTACTGGGAATATCGGCAGTTTTCTCATCGCACGCCCCCGGGCACATGGATGATGGGTTCCTGTGCCGCCTCGAGCAGCTGGGTACCCTTCCCCTCTCCCCCCCGCCCAGTAAACCCCCCAGTGGCACGTGGCACTGGCTGTTACTGCATATTTCTCTCTCTTTCATGATATGCGCCAATATATATCTCCATTCAAGGTGACTTGCCTTTTATAAAAGTAGGCTCTCCGCAAACAAAATTTACTTCTATGTAGTTTTGTTCCTTCAGCATACCATACAAAGGCCTCAGACTCGAGAAAGCCAGATTAAGCAATATCTTCGGACTGCAATAACAATATTTAACTTCCAAACCATGGAGCAAACGATAAAAATAATCTGAAGCGACTCCTATACTAGAAGCTATAAATCTCTATAAGATATAGAGCCGTATATCCTAAGAACATGCAACAACAACAACAAAAAATCTAAATAACTACTTTGTATACATTTTTCCTGTGCATAGAAAAATATATCAACCCTCCCCATTGTCCATAATGTGACGGTTTACAACTTTAAGCGAAATATAAAATAAAGAAA
>NC_091553.1:12841653-12844153 GCF_042767895.1 Penaeus vannamei
TCCCTCTCTCTCTCCCTCCCTCTCTCTCTCCCTCCCTCTCTCTCTCTCACTCTCCCTCTCTCTCTCCCTCCCTCTCCCTCTCCCTCCCTCCCTCCCTCTCTCTCTCCCTCCCTCTCCCTCTCCTTCCCTCTCTCTCTCCCTCCCTCTCTCTCTCCCTCCCTCTCTCTCTCCCTCCCTCTCTCTCTCTCCCTCCCTCTCTCTCTCCCTCCCTCTCTCTCTCCCTCTCTCTACCTCTCTCTCCCTCCCTCTCTCTCTCTCCTCCCTCTCTCTCTCCCTCCCCTCTCTCTCTCCCTCCCTCTCTCTCTCCCTCCCTCTCTCTCTCCCTCCCTCTCTCTCTCTCCCTGTCTTTCTCCTTCCCTCTCTCTCTCCCTCCCTCTCTCTCTCTCTTCCCTCTCTCTCTCCCTCCCTCTCTCTCTCCCTCCCTCTCTCTCTCCTCCCTCTCTCTCTCCCTCCCTCTCTCTCTCCCTCCCTCTCTCTCTCCCTCCCTCTCTCTCTCCCTCCCTCTCTCTCTCCCTCCCTCTCTCTCTCCCTCCCTCTCTCTCTCCCTCCCTCTCTCTCTCCCTCCCTCTCTCTCTCCCTCTCTCTCTCTCTCCCTCCCTCTCTCTCTCCCTCCCTCTCTCTCTCCCTCCCTCTCTCTCTCCCTCCCTCTCTCTCTCCCTCCCTCTCTCTCTCCCTCCCTCTCTCTCTCCCTCCCTCTCTCTCTCCCTCCCTCTCTCTCCCTCCCTCTCTCCTCCCTCCCTCTCTCCCTCCCTCCCTCTCTCTCCCTCCCTCTCTCCCTCCCTCCCTCCCTCCTCCCTCCCTCCCTCCCTCCCTCCCTCCCTCCCTCCCTCCCTCCCTCCCTCTCTCTACCTACCTCCCTCCCTCCCTCTCTCTCTCCTTCTCCCTCCCTCTCTCTCTCTCTCTCTACCTCTCTTTCCCTCTCTCTCCCTCTCTCTCTCTCTACCTCCCTCCCTCCTCTCTCTCTCTCTCTCTACCTCCCTCCTCCCTCTCTCTCTCTCTACCTCCCTCCTTCTCTCTCTCTCTCTACCTCACCTCCCTCCCTCCCTCTCTCTCTTTCTCTCTCTCTAGCTCTCTTTCTCTCTCTCTAGCTCTCTTTCTCTCTCTCTAGCTCTCTTTCTCTCTCTCTACCTCTCTTTCTCTCTCTCTAGCTCTCTTTCTCTCTCTCTAGCTCTCTTTCTCTCTCTCTCTCTACCTCTCTCTCTACTTCTCTCTTTCTCTCTCTCTTTCTCTCTCTCTACCTCTCTCTTTCTCTCTCTCTACCTCTCTCTTTCTCTCTCTCTACCTCTCTCTTTCTCTCTCTCTACCTCTCTCTTTCTCTCTCTCTACCTCTCTCTTTCTCTCTCTTTCTCTCTCTCTACCTCTCTCTTTCTCTCTCTCTCTACCTCTCTCTCTCTCTCTCTACCTCTCTCTTTCTCTCTCTTTCTACCTCTCTCTTTCTCTCTCTCTCTACCTCTCCCTTTCTCTCTCTCTCTACCTCTCTCTTTCTCTCACTCTCCACCTCTCTCTCTTTCTCTCTCTTTCTACCTCTCTCTTTCTCTCTCTCTCTCCCTCTCCCTTTCTCTCTCTCTCTACCTCTCTCTTTCTCTCTCTCTCTACCTCTCTCTTTCTCTCTCTCTCTACCTCTCTCTTTCTCTCTCTCTCTCTACCTCTCTTTTTCTCTCTCTCTCTACCTCTCTATTTCTCTCTCTTTCTCTCTCTCTACCTCTCTCTTTCACTCTCTCTACCTCTCTCTTTCACTCTCTCTACCTCTCTCTTTCACTCTCTCTACCTCTCTCTTTCACTCTCTCTACCTCTCTCTTTCACTCTCTCTACCTCTCTCTTTCACTCTCTCTACCTCTCTCTTTCACTCTCTCTACCTCTCTCTTTCTCTCTCTCTACCTCTCTTTCTCTCTTAACCCCTCTTTCTCTCTCTCTAGCTCTACCTCTCTCTAGCTCCAGCTCTCTCTAGCTCTCTCTAGCTCTACCTCTATCTCTCTCTCTATCTGCCTCTCCCTCTCTCTCTCTCTGTGTCTCCCCCTCTCTCTCTGTCTCTCTCCCTCTCTCTCTCTGCCTATCTCTATCAATCTCCCGGTCTATCTCTATCAATCTACCTCCCTCTATCTCTATCTATCTACCTCTCCCTCTCTTCCACCCTCTCTCTTTCTGTCTCCGTCTCTCTCTCTCTATCTGTCTGTCTGTCTGTCTGTCTGTCTGTCTGTCTGTCTGTCTGTCTCTACCTCTCTCTACCTCTACCTCTACCTCTACCACTACCTCTCCCTCTACCTCCCCCTCTCTCTCTCTCTCTCTCTCTCTCTCTCTCTCTCTCTCTCTCTCTCTCTCTCTCTCTCTCTCTCTCTCTCTCTCTCTCTCTCAGACACGGCCATTGTCCCCGTGTATATGATATTGCCAATTTACTAGACCCTATATACAACTGCTATAAACGACCCCATTGTTACCCTCAAACGGAAATAATCCCCCCATTCAGACCCAATTACCTGCGAAAAATAAACAGTGAAAAATC
>NC_091553.1:12859153-12874153 GCF_042767895.1 Penaeus vannamei
GGAAAGTGAAGGAGAAGGGCTGGGGACGAGAAAGCGGAGGGGATGGGGATGGGGAAGGGATGATGAAGGGAAAGCGGAGAGGATGGGGTAGGGAGAGGGGGAAGGAAAGGGGAAAAGGGGATGGGAATGAAAAAGAAGGAAACGGAGTAGGGTGAGGAGATGGTGACGGAAGAAAAGGGGTAGAGGAGGGAGAAAAAAGGTAGAGGATAAGGAGGATAAGGAGGAAAATAATAATAATAATAATAATAATAATAATAATAATAATAATAATAATAATAATAATAATAACAATAAAAATAATAATAACAATAATAACGACAACAATGATAACAAGATAAGCGAAGATACCTCCCCAACCCCCCCTAATCCCAAACCTCCTCATATCATTACAATGATCGCTTATTCATGAGCTTTCTAATGAAGAGGTCGCCATGGAGTGATCCTGCCTGTTCTGCGTGATGCATGACGCAGCAGCGAGCGTCTCCCACTCCGCACGCCATTGGTTCCGATCCCTTCCTCTTCTCTTGCTTCGCTATAACGAGGAGAGAAGCTGCGAGAGAACGGCAAATGGCGCGCTCATTTCCTCGGCCGAAGAGCGAGAGGAGGAACGCGGGAAGGATAAAAGCGGAGCTGAGATAGTTACAGAACAGGACA
This sequence comes from Penaeus vannamei, assembly GCF_042767895.1. Taxonomy (NCBI): domain Eukaryota; kingdom Metazoa; phylum Arthropoda; class Malacostraca; order Decapoda; family Penaeidae; genus Penaeus; species Penaeus vannamei. Next base: position 12,859,808 of record NC_091553.1, read on the forward strand.
GGGAAGGAGGGAGAAGGAAGCGAGAATGAGAGCGAAAGTAGGAGCCAGAGAGAGAATGTGTATGATAACGAAGAGAGAGAGAGAGAGAGAGAGAGAGAGAGAGGGAGAGAGAGAGAGAGAGAGAGAGAGAGATAAGAGAGAGACAGAAAGAGAGAGAGAGATAACGCGAGTGCATACGATGCGCGCGCGTGCATATCTACATGTGTCTGCGACGGAGAACTTTAAAGACAATGCTATGAAAAACCCACAATCCATATCTGTCTGGATATTCCGCTCTTTGATGAAACCCGCGAGGGAAGGGATCTCATTCTCACGCAAAAAGAATCGAACCCACTTGTTTGCCTTGCGTAATAACGACTTCCATCCCAAAAAGGGGAGGTAAAAATAGGAAGACAAAACTTCGGTTGATCTCCTCCGAATAGTCGGAAAGTGGAGCCCACAGGCCTATTTTTAGACCAGTTAGGTTCTATCTGTCTGTCTGACTCCCCCCCCTGCTCTCTCTCTCTCTCTCTCTCTCTCTCTCTCTCTCTCTCTCTCTCTGTCTCTCTCTCGGTCTCTCTCTCTCTCTCTCTCTCTCTCTCTCATACACGCACACACACATACACACATGTACTCACTTGCTTACTCACTCGTTCAATGATCGATTCATTCCCTCCCTCTCATTCCCCACACAGCAACCCCTCCCCCTTCCCTTTCCCCTTAATGCAACCACCGGAGCCTCCCTTCCCGCGTTCCCTGACCCCCGCGACCTATTACAAACGAGTCAACAGATTCCGTATTGACCGCGGCCATCGAGGGTCAAGGGAGCGGGCCGGGAGCCAAGACGCGAGAGGCGGCCAACGCAACAGACCGCCGACGTTTGCCTCGCTTCCAACCGCGCTGGGAAATGCGAATTACGAATGGCGACTCGCTGGGAAATTGCGAATTACGAATGGCGACTCGCTGGGAAATTGCGAATTACGAATGGCGACTCGCTGGGAAATGCGAAGTACGAATGGCGACTCGCTGGGAAATGCGAATTACGGATTGCGACTCGCTGGGAAATACGAGTTGCGGACTGCGACTCGCTGGAAACTTCATCATCCTCTGTGATCTCTTTCTAATGAGTCTTTTCGTCGTATTCTTGCACAAAAGTCAGCTACGGAGAGTAATAATCCATCTTTCTCAGCATCAAACTCTTGATATTTATGATTGGCTGGATAGACTGATATCTATTTACAATGAAATGAACGGACGAACAATCATTTGTATGTACGTATCTCTGTATATGTATAAGCATGCGTGTGTGTGTGTGTGCATTTGTGTGCGTGCGCGAGTGTGTGTACATTTGTGTGCGTGTTTGTGTGTGTGTGTGTGCGTCTCCTATCAGCCTGACGTATCTATATCCTCTTTCTAATAACCCGATCTACACCAGGAGTTTTATCTAATTCTCTCTAATCCTACACATCGTCTTTCCACGCACTTCTCCATTCTTGGGAACTAGTTTATAACTTGCTAAATATAGCCACAAAGGCGAACTTGTTGGGCGAACTATATCCGTTCTCCGCGGGAGTTTTGCCCGAATCCATAATCCCTCTCGCCAGAAAAGGGCAAATCGTAAGTGCTGTTTGGTGCCACTTTATTGCTATTAAATTCCTAAGCGTGGTCTCTACACTGCCGGAGGGACTTATTAAACTGGCAAGAATTTTTTACATTGTGGTGGATTAGCAGGCACAGATTACGAAGGAGATGCAATAAACAATGGAATTTTGTGAAAATTCTCAAACTCTTTTTTTATGTGTAGAGGATTTGCCTTCAAAATGTCAAGTGCCCCACACCTTCCGCGAGTTCCCGTAGTGTTCATATTCCAGCCTACCATACTCCTATGGCTCCTATCTGCAGTCCTTCACAGCCCTGCCCCTTTACCATGACTCATTCACTCACTCACTCTCTCTCTCTCTCTTTCACACACACACACACACACACACACACACACACACACACACACACACACACACACACACACACACACACACACCTACGCACGCACACACACACATATATATATACGTACATATATATACATATGCATACATATATATACATATACATACATATATATACATATACATATATATACATATACATACATATATATATACATACATATATATACATATACATACATATATATACATATATATACATATACATACATATATATATACATATACATATATATACATATACATATATATACATAACATACATACATATACATATAAATACATATACATATACATATACATATATATACATATACATAATAATATACATATACATATATATATACATATACATATACATAATAATATAAATATACATATACATATATATACATATACAAATAATATACATATACAAATAATATACATATACACACATATACATATACATATATATTTATATATTTATATATATATACATATATATATATATATATATATATATATATATATGTATCTAAACTCTCTATAAAAGACGAATAGGCAGCCATACATATAAGGAAAATACAAACACAGCCTCGCTAGTAACTCTTTAATCATTCCTATTCTCCTCGCTTCCAGTGTCCATTGTCCGCTGCCTTACAATGCTTCCTGTCTCCCTTATACGAGCATACATTATGAACCTCAAACAAGAAACGTGATATATTGACTTTGTGTGTATGATTAAGCTCGAAAGCGATAAGAATGAAAGACATGCTACCAAATGAACCTTCATTTCAACAATCAGTCCTTTTAAGAGCATAAGCTTTAAGATGGCCAGAGCGTAAAAAGCACACAATCTTAAGAAACATAAAATAAGAAAGAGAAAAATCCAAACGAGCCCAGTTATCTGCCTTTCTTCCCCCGGCTCAGAATGCCTATGCAAAGAGGGTGCCGCGGCGGTCAGTCAGGAACGTGACAGCTTCATTACCTCCACAATCGCAGCCCAACAATACTAACAAGGGGCCACGCGCTCCCGCCACACGCTGCTCCCGCTACGCCGCTGCTGCAGCAACCGCTCTCTGCTCCTGAGGTCGTATGCAAATGAGCGATATTAAAGCCACGATAACTTGGAAACTTGCTCTACCGTTAGCTCAACTACGCCCTTATGAGCAACACAAGTTCACCGGTAAATACAAATAGGAAAGCATCGAAGCTAGCAAACTGCCTTTCCCTACGGGCACTGTCACACGAAAACACGAAATTCCACTCTCTCTCGCAACGGCCACAATCAGGAATGAGGCGGAGGACTGTGAATACTCTCGCTCTCCTTGCGAAGTACCGGAGAAGCCTCTTCTACGAACACAGCAAACATCCTACCAGAAACTTCAAGACAAAGTAGGACACCAGGACGAGCGTCGGCGTCTTAATGAACTATAACTCTACCTAATAAAGCCATTACGGCAAGGCGCTGCGCCATCGGGCCCTTCGCATTACATGACGTCAACCCCCATCGTAATTATCACGACGACACAAAACAGGTGATAAGGGAAATGTCTCAAGACGTCACCTGAACTCAGACCAGCACACGGCATCTTTAGCACTTTGCAGGTAGTGAGTGGTTGACTGGGGGGGGGGGGGAGAGAAGGAGAAAGGAGTGGAAAGAAGGGAAAGATATAGTAGGGGAAGGACGGGAAAGCAATTGGGGAAGGGAATGGGGAGAGGGAGAAAAGGAGGGAAGGAGAGGGGAGAAAGGGAGGGAAGGAGAGGAGAGGAGGGATGAGGAAGGAGGGAAGGGAGGAGAGAGGGAAGGAGGGGGAGGGGAGGGAGAGAGAGAGGGAAGGAGGGGGAGGGAGAGAGAGAGAGAGGAAGGAGGGGAGGGAGGGAGGGAGGGAGGGAGGGAGAGGAGGGAGGGAGGGAGGGAGGGAGAGAGAGAGAGAGAGAGAGAGAGAGAGAGAGAGAGAGAGAGAGAGAGAGAGAGAGAGAGAGAGAGAGAGAGAGAGAGAGACTCTCCCCTCGAAGTTCCTTCCCTCTTTCTCAACTTGATTAATCGCCCGACAATAGTGGCCCAGTGACGATCCATTACTGGTGGCAATTAACAGAGCCCAAGCGAGACACACGGCTCGTTCATCAAGCGGGAGATCACACTTCTTATCTCCTGATATGAAATTCAAAAGAGGATAAGCCCGGCGTCCACTTGGCCTTCCCTGCAGCGCAACTGACCGCTTATGGAAGCGAGACTCTGCCCAGTTCGCGCGTCCGACTGTGCGGGCGTGCGGGCGGCGATCCCTGGCACTGCGTCACACAAGGAAAAGAAGTGACCTACTTTTGAAATACGTACACAGAAGACAGGGGAGGAAAAAGGCCAACGCAGTATATCCCCAAATCCATCCGGGATTCGCCATCCATTATTCACGACTAGCCCGCAGAAAACTTTCCTATTCATTTTGCTGCTTCCAAGAAAATTTTCCGGAACTATATTGGTCCCCAAAACGTCTTGCCTTCATTCCTTTTCATCGAACCGCTTTCGCCGACAGACTTCGAAATGCGGCTCGGGTCGTCTTCTCGGGCGCTGCCTCTATTCCCTCCTCCCTCTTTCCTCCTCTTCCTCCAACTTTTTTTTTCAATTGCTTTTCACTCCGACCTTCCTTTCTCGGGCTCTTCCAACATCAAAACCAATAAAAATATTATTCACCTCCGCCTCACTTCCTTCTTCTACGCCTTCTCCCTGCTTTCTCCACTTCCCCTTCCATCTCCCTTATTATTATCATCGTCATATCCTCCTTTCCTTTCTCACCTCCTGCTCCTCTTCCTCCTTCATGTTTACCCCCTAATCTCCTCTCACCAATCCTCACTTTACGTCGGTTTTCAGAGATATGGTTTATTACTCCATTTCCTCCTCCTGCGCCAAGCATAAAGATAAATGAATCTCCACCTTCTCCCACATTCCTCCACCAGCGCAAAGACCTTCCTCCGCGCACACGCATATGTACGTGTATTTATCGGGAGGAGCTCTGCCGGTCACACGATTAATCACGCCCGCGCCCGCAACAGCTGCCTTCCCTCCAACCAAGACTTGAGTGGGCGTCGCTCTGGCTCTCCTCGTTCCCTCCAACCCCACTCACCCCCTCAGGCGTCTCCGCAACGTGGGCGTGGCATTTTTCCTGTTGCATGCAATCAACAAGATGGTCCATACCTGTAAAAGAGAGGAAACGGAGACGTATTAAGAATTTGGTTTTTACTTTATTTTCTAACATAATGTATATTATAAGAACAGTATGAATATTGAAATAAAAACAAGAACCTCCTCTGTATGATTGACATTTTGGATCTGTCCATCACGGGAAGAATTCGGTATTCCAAGTTAAAACCCAACACACAAAGGGAACGTCAACTAATCTCAGAAAAGGTAAAAACCATGTACATCAATTTAAAACTTCCAGTACACAGCCAGGCTCCACATCAAGGCAAGAGCCACACTCGGTAAAATCACATCCAAAAAGCGACCACCCTGCCCCCAAGCTGACACCGGGTCATTCGAGCAGACAACCGACGCGCCCTTACGATGACAGGTTCTCAGAGCGGCGTAACAAGGCAAGGGCACGTGCCTGGGTGACGCGTGATGCACGGCGGCCACGAACCCGCGTGACGCAACGCTAGTGACGGCGAGATCTCACCGCCTTCGTCAAATGGTTCAATATCCTCCCCAAGTGAAGAAGATAATCCATACGTTTCTAATTAGCATACATTTCGCAATCCATTGTGCAAGTTCACACACAATCCAATCCAGTTTCATCGTTTTTTATATAATGTGTACTCGATATGTTTAAGTTTACACCCAAACGCGCTCATAAAAACATAAGTAAATAAGACAAACATAAACTCAAAGAAGGGAAGAAAATCCAAAGGAACACTCCTCATTGTGACACGAGAATGAGGTTGTGAGACAGCACTATGTTGTAAATAAAAGTTCTTGTAAATTCACACTATCTCTTTTAATGCCTCCTTTAACTCTTTTGTCATTCATTTGAATAGGTGATTGACACACAGACACATGACAATACGCAGTCACCCCTTTCTCTCTCTCTCTCTCTCTCTCTCTCTCTCTCTCTCTCTCTCTCTCTCTCTCTCTCTCTCTCTCTCTCTCTCTCTCTCTCTCTCTCTCTCTCTCTCTCTCTCTCTCTCTCTCTCTCTCTCTCTCTCTCTCTCTCTCTCTCTCTCTCTCTCCCTCTCCCTCTCCCTCTCCCTCTCCCTCTCCCTCTCCCTCTCCCTCTCCCTCTCCCTCTCCCTCTCCCTCTCCTCTCCCTCTCCCTCTCCTCTCTCCCTCTCCCTCTCCTCTCTCCTCCTCTCTCTCTCTCCCTCCCTTCCTCCCTCTCTCTCTCTCTCCCCTCCTCTCCTCCTCTCCTCCTCTCCCTCTCAGTGTGTTTGCGTATATATATATATATATATATATATATATATATATATATATATATATATATATATATATATGTGTGTGTGTGTGTATGAGTGTGTGTGTGTATGTGCTTGTGTGCATGCGTGTGTGTGTATGAGCGTGTGTGCGTGCGTGTGTGTGTATGAGCGTGTGTGTGTACATGCGTATGTGTGTACGTGCGTGTGTGTGTACGTGCGTGTGTGTGTGTACGTGCGTGTGTGTACGTGCGCGCGTGTGTGTGTGTGTGTGTGTGTGTGTGTGTGTGTGTGTGTGTGTGTGTGTGTGTGTGTGTGTGTGTGTGTGTGTGTGTGTGTGTGTGTGTGTGTGTGTGAGCGTGCGTGTGTCTACATAAGTATAAATACTAATACATGGTACAAAGGGAGGTCAAATGGCTTCACGGTAGATTGCACAGGTCACCCTCGAGGTCAGAGACAATCTACATTCTTGCCATCACACATTCTCATTGTCTCTTCAAGACCAACGTCACCACCACCCTAAAACAATGCACACATTTGTCAATACTACCATCGGTAACATCCACGTGGCTTTTGGAGGAGAAAAAAAAATCTCTAGACCTATGCCACTCCCAAAATAAAACAGCTAAACTAAACAGTCCATTAAACGGGTGTGTTCCCGAGAATGTTTATGAATATATTTCCCGGAGACGAATGCGAGCCCAACACGCTACAAGGGCCAAAGGCCACAGCCGCTTCGGGTTCGGGTTTATCTTGCCTAAATGAGCTGTCCGCGCGGAAGGAAGGCCGCGCTGGGCTCAAAACCACTAGGGTCGAGGGAGAAATGTTAGATAAGAAATACAGAAAAGGATAGATAAATACCTGGTTAGAGAGAGAGAGAGAGAGAGAGAGAGAGAGAGAGAGAGAGAGAGAGAGAGAGAGAGACAGAGAGACAGAGAGACAGAAAGAAAGAAAGAAAGAAAGAGAAAGAGAGAAAGACAGACAGACAGAGAAACAAAGAGAGAGAAAGAAAAAGAGAAATATCCGAATAAAAAAGTGCAGCGAGATATAAGAAAGGAATGGCCCTCTCGGTGTAAAGGGCCGCAGTCACACGGCGTAATCGTTAACGCGGCTGTGCACACGCAGGTACCTCACCAATAAAATACGACGGCGTTGCGGGGCAATAAAACAGGGTAGTGTGAAGGCTCTCGCAAGTACACTCGAGGGTCACTGGGTTTTAAAGTGGCTGGCGGGGAAGGGAAGGGCGTGGTGGGGGAAGGAGAGGGGGTGGGGGAAGGGAAGGGAAGGGCGTGGTGGGGGAAGGGAAGGGGGTGGTGGGGGAAGGAAAGGGGAATGGTGGGGGAAGGAAGAGGGAATGGTGGGGGAAAGGGAAGGGGGTGGTGGGGGGAAAAGGGAAGGGCGTGGTGGGGGAAGGGAAGGGGGTGGTGGAGGAAGGGAAGGGGTGGTGGGGAAAGGGAAGGGGGGTGGTGGAGGGAAGGGAAGGGGTGGTGGGGGAAGGGAAGGGGGTGGTGGAGGAAGGGAAGGGGGTGGTGGGGGAAGGGAAGGGAAAGGGGGTGGTGGGGGAAGGAAGGGGTGGTGGGGAAAGAAAGAGAAGTGAAGCGAAGGGAAAGCATAGGGAGGAGAAGAAAAAAGTAGGGAAAGGGAAGGGGGAAGGGGATGGAGAAGGGGGAAGGTTGAAGGGGGGTGTGAAGGGGGAAAGTAAAAGAGAAGAGAGAAGAGAGGGAGTGAAGAAGAAGAAAAAGACCGGAAATACGAAAGAGAAAAAAAGAAGAGAGAGAGGGGGGGGAGAAGGAGGAGGAGGAGGAGGAGGAGGAGGAGGAGGAGGAGGAGGAGGAGGAGGAGGAGGAGGAGGAGGAGGAGGAGGAGGAGGAGGGAGAAAGAAAGAAAGTAATGGAGAGGGCCCATGGGGTAAGAGGAGGTCGCAGAGGCTGTAGGGAAGGTGCTCCATCAAGGACTAAGGGTGGCAGACTGACACCTGGATCACACCCTCCTCCGCTCCCACCTTTCCTCCTTTCCATAACATTACATCTTCGTTAACGTTCTCGCAGCCGGCTACCGAAAGACTGGCGGACTGAAACACGCCCATCAAAGAAATGGGGCTAAAGTGGGTGGATAGGAGAATACGAAAAATGAGAGTGGGTACGTTAGGAGACGGTGGAAGGGAAAAAATGGGAAAGTGGCAGCAACTGTTACCGCCAACTCGATTAAGGACCACAGTTAAGCGTCTCTCTCTCTCTCTCTCTCTCTCTCTCTTCCTCCCCCCCCTCCTCTCTCTCTCTCTCTCTCTCTCTCTCTCTCTCTCTTCCTCCCCCCCCTCTCTCTCTCTGTCTCTCCCACTCTCTCTCTCTCTCTCTCTCTCTCTCTCTCTCTCTCTCTCTCTCTCTCTCTCTCTCTCTCTCTCTCTCTTCTTCTTCCTCCCCCTCCTCTCTCTCTCTCTCTCTCTTCCTCCCCCCTCCTCTCTCTCTCTCTCTTTCTCTTCCTCCCCCTCCTCTCTCTCTCTCTCGCTCTCTTTCTCTTCCTCCCCCTCCTCTCTCTCTCTCTCTTCCTCCCCCCTCCTCTCTCTCTCTCTCTCTTCCTCCCCCCTCCTCTCTCTCTCTCTCTCTTCCTCCCCGTCCTCTCTCTCCCTCTTCTTCCTCCCCGTTCTCTCTCTCTCTCTTCCTCTCCCCCTCCTCTCTCCTCACTTCCTCTCCCTCCTCCCCCTCTCTCTCTCTTCCCCTCTCTTTTATTTTCTCTACCCTCTCCTCTCTATCTTTTCCTCTCCTACTCCAATCTCTTTCTTCCTCTCCCCCCTCTCCCTCTCTCTCTCTCTTCCTCTACCCCCTTCTCCCTCTTTCTTCCCCTCCCCCCTTCTCTCTTCTCTCTTTTCTCCTGTCTCCTCTCTCTTCTCTTATCTCTCTTCACCCTTCTCCCTTTTCCTCCCTTCTCCCTTCTCCCTCTTCCTCCCTTCATCCTTCTCCCTCTTCCTTTTCCCCTCCCCTCCCTCCCCCTCTTTTCCCGTATGTTAATGCGAAGGCCCCGAAGTAATATACTGCCACTTAATTGGCAAAATACTAATTAGCCAATTACGGCATGAGTCTGCTGTTCACTCTCACATATAAATAAAACTCCAACACGAATCTTCCCTTAATCAACGGCGGACTGAAATAAAGAAAGAAAATAAGCGACGTTGGATTTAAAAGTACGACAAGGGAGGTAAATATCGAAATTCTGTATTTATTGAATAAAAGCCTCCCGACGTTAAAATATGAAGAAGAATAAAAAAAAAACTTTATTGAATAAGCGTTCCAATCTGAACACTTTACGGTCGCTTTATGTTACACGAGAACCGGAGGCAGCGTAAAGAGATAGGTCGTATCTGCTGCTGCCGAGCTTCCAGCGGGGAGGGAAGGAGGGCAACGCTGTGGGTGGAGCTGGAGTGCCTTGTGGAGGGACTGCGCTGGTGGAACGACCACAGGGTAAAGGGATTACGGGATTGGGGGACTGTGGGGTGTGTGTGAATAAAGTGGACTTGCAGCGCCTCTCTTTCCTATCCATCACTTGGGAGTGGATGTGCAGCCGTCCCAACAAGGACTTGCTGGGTAACCATCTATCTCCCTGTCTCCAGTGTCCTTCGCCGCACTCAGCTTGGCTAAACGAAACCTTACCAACAACGATAACAGAGACACTTTATTATTTGCTAAAAAAAGAGTGTCTAAAATAAGATAACGTAAAAGTTTTATTAGTAAAAAGCTTGAAATACAAAACACACACACACATAAATAACGAAAGACACAAAGAGCATTGTAGGAAAACATATCCAGGCCTAATCTGACGAGATTTCAAAGGGGAGCTGCCGACAGGCCGGTCGGGCGAGCTCCGTAATCTCCTCTCTTTCTCACACACACAATTAAGAATTAGTGATAAGTCCGACCGGTAAATTGGTGCGGCCTTATCCCGGTGCGATCTCTAATGCGAAGGCTGCTTGATGAAGGGGAGATAAGCACCTGCGACGCTTGCTTTCACTCCCGCGAGAGGGGGCCGATAACGCAGCATCCGTGACACACGCGGCAAACAGAGAAAAAAGAGCCAGCAAGACATTTGACGAAGGCTGCGTCTGCCTTGACAGTATCGATTTCTCTCCTCGGAGACATGTCTCCAGCACCGCCTCAACACAGCAACAAACATGCCCACGATCCCGAGCCGGAGCCTCAGCATCAACAAACGATTGGCTGCGCGCCGCGTAAAATTTCGTCACGCTGATTCCTCGCCAAACAACGCCTCAAAAGTTTATGCAAATCAGCTCCTCCGCCGGGCGTAGCGACGCGCGTAAATGGTCACGCGACATAATCCACACCAGTCGGAGGCCCGCCATAGAATGTATTAAAAGAAGAAGGAAAAAATATGTGTCCATTCTAAGCGTATGGTAATCAAAGCCTTTCGCGTCGACAACAGCCCTGTGGGAGACGCGAGGACAATGTTTCGCCACACTACACATTTCTACTTTCGCGATATATGTCACAACGACACGATGCTTGGCTAATATATACGGAATAAATACAAGGAAAAACGGAAACACCAAGAAAAAGACGATTTTTAATAATAAAAAATATAAACATTCAAATCCATACACATAAATCAGATATTTCTCTTCCATACTGAAAGGAGACGTAACACAAACCAAGCAAATTTGTCAACTTAGAAGTCGACACATTCTTTAGCATTCAAGAATACAAGATTCGCTAGATCTTAAGTTAGGCTTACTGACATAAAAGCCAAGCACGAAAACATGTTTATAAGCCTACACGGAGCCTGGGACCTACCAAAAGGGAGAGACGAAAGAGACATAAAAAAATCAAGCTATTCCATCCATCCTTTTTTTTCCTCACCCCCACCCCCCTCTCTCTCTTTCTCTTTCTCTCTCTCCCCAGCATAAAAAATCACGCTATTCCAACCAATCTTTCTTTTCTCACCTCTCTTCCTCCCTCCCTCTCTCTGTCACCCTCTCTCTGTCACCCTCTCTCTGTCTCTCTCTCTCTGTCTCTCTGTCTCTGTGTCTGTGTCTGTGTCTGTGTCTGTGTCTGTGTCTGTTTCTGTCTCTGTCTCTCTCTCTTGCATCAATTTTTTTCATAACGCACAACCAAAATTGGTTTAAGAACTAATCTCCTGATTATTATCAACTTAATCAACAAAAGTATTAACTTCATCATCATCAAGATTATTGTCGATGTAAGTACTAGAAACATCATCTAACTATTTGCCACAACTCTAACAATTTTACTTCTGAATACAACATTTTCACAGATAAATAATAATAAGTATGAATAATTATTACAAATTCATTGGTAGAAATAATGACAGATTGTGAAAGAAAGAGTAAAACAGAGAGAAAGAGAAAGATAAAGAGAAAGCGAAAGATAAAGAAAGAGAAAAGGAAAGAGAAAAAAGAGAGAAAGGTAAAGATAAAGATAAAGACAAAAAGAAAGAGATAAAGGGAAAATACAGAGAGAGAGAGAGAGAGAGAGAGAGAGAGAGAGAGAGAGAGAGAGAGAGAGAGAGAGAGAGAGAGAGAGAGAGAGAGAGAGAGAGAGACAGAGAGACAGAGAGACAGACAAAGAGAGACAGACAAAGAGAGACAAAGAAAAAGAGAAAGAAAAAGAAAGACAAAGAGAAAGATGAAGAGGAAGAGAAAGAGAAGGGGAAAGTAAATCACACCAAAAAACAGCAAACCGCCGACACTTGCTCCAGAAACCGCCGCAGCGCGGGTCTCCCACGCCGGAGGGGCCATCCCGGTTCAGGGCCTTCGCAGCGTGCGCGCCAGTTACACAACCGAACGCAAGATAATGGCAGACACAATCAGCACCGGGAAACCGCTAATTATACTACGCCAGTGCCATGCCTTAGTGTCAGTCAGCACCGTGGCGAGTTTCCGAGTCATTAAGCTCCTGTTTGATGGATGTGTGTATACACTGGAAATGCGGCCGAATTTATGAGCGATTACCTACGGCGCTTTTTGTATTTTTCTATGAATGGTAATTATGATATGAAGGTTACTTCACATTCAACAGGAAAAGTGGTGATAATAATTATTCGTCAATAGTGCTAATAACAAAAAAGTAACTATAATAATAATAATAATAATAATAATAATAATAATAATAATAATAATAATAATAATAATAATAATAATAATAATAACAATAATAACAACAATAACAATAATAACAACAATAATAATAATAATAATAATAATAATAATAATAATAATAATAATAATAATAATAATAATAATAATAATAATAATAATAACAATAATAATAATAACAATAATAACAATAACAATAATAATAATAAAAATGACGATATCAAAAACAATAAAATAAACACTTACAATACCGAGAAAAAAGCGCAGACATGAAAAACCAAAGTGAAACAACGGCAGCCCCGACAGCCTTGCGAAGCGTGCAAAGGGTGACACAAGGATCAACCAAGAAAAAAAGAAAGAAATGTATCATTGTTGGCACTCGCGCTTTCCCAAGCCTCATCGGAAGGAGAAATGAGGAGAGAATGAAGGCAAAGAGATGCACACGCACCATCGAAGCCGGGTGTAAAGTGAAGCAAGAAGAGGGAGAAAGAGGAGAGGGGGAGATAGGAGAGAAGAACACAAAAAATACCAAAGAGGTGACGAGTTTGACCCCTGCGACCCGACGCTCACTTTATGATTGACATTTACGTCACATTAATTCACGTTGCGTAAGAGTTCTGATGGGAGGTGGGGCGGGAGGCGAGGCGGGGGGACATGGGGAGATGGGGGCGGGGGGGGGGCAGGGGAAAAGGGGAGGAGGAGGAAGAGGGAGGGAGGAGGGAGGGTAGAGGGAGGGGAAAAGGGAAGGGAAGGGGAGAGGGGAGGAGGAGGGAAGGGGAGATGGAGTTGGAGGAGAAGGAGGAGGTGGAGGACGAGGAGAAAGGGGAGGAGAAGGAGAAAGAGGAGGAAGACGAGAGGACGAGTGAGGGAAAACGAGAAGAAAAAAGAAGAAAAAAAAGGAGGAGGAGGAGGGGGTAGAGAAGAAAAAAGGAGAAATGGGAGAGGAAATAAAATTAAAAGAAAGTGAAGGAGAAGAAGGGGTAGGAGACGGAAAAATAGAAAGAGAAGGAGAAGAGAGAAAATAAGGAGATGGAGGAGGAAGAGGAGAGTAAGGGAGGAGCAGGGAGAAGGGAGGGCATGGAGGAATAACAAAAAAACGGGAGAAAAACGAGGCAATGGAGGAAGAACAGAAGGGAAAAGTTATAATGAAAATAAGATGTAAAAACATGATTTGTAAAAAAATAATAATAATAATAAAAATAAATAAATACGACAGTACATGAAAGATGACCATCAATCGTCTTAACATAAGAGGTATGTACCAAAAACATATCTCTACTACTTTCTCCAAGCTGCAAGAAAAGTATTATTAAAAAAAACTCCAGCGTTGAACAAGCTTTGCAAAGGAAGGGTTCGTGACGGCGCCGCGCTAGGATGGAAAGGGTTGGGAAGGGCAGGGAGGGTTAGGGAGGGGCAGGGAGAGGTAGGGAGGGTTAGGGAGAGGTAGGGAGGGTTAGGGAAGGGTAGGGAGGGTTAGGGAGAGGTAGGGAGGGGCAGGGAGAGGTAGGGAGGGTTAGGGAAGGGTAGGGAGGGTTATGGAGGGTTAGGGAGGGGTAGGGAGAGGTAAGGAAAGGGTAGGGAGGGGTAGTGAAGGGTAGGGAAGAGTAGGGAGGTAGAAAGAGGTAGGGAGAGGTAGGAAGGGGTAGGGAGAGGTAGGAAGGGTAGGGAGAGGCAGGAAAGGGTAGGGAGAGGTAGGAAGGGGTAGGGGGAGGTAGGAAAGGGTAGGAGAGGTAGCAAAAGGGGTAGGGAGAGGTAGCAAGGGGTAGGGAGAGGTAGGATGGGGTAGGGAGAGGTAGGAAGGGGTAGGGAGAGGTTAGGAGGAGTATGGAAGGGGAAGGAGGGAGAGAGAGA
>NC_091553.1:12891653-12896653 GCF_042767895.1 Penaeus vannamei
GAAAGAGAGAAAGAGAGAGAGAGAAAAAGAGAGAGGGGGGGGAGATGGGAGATGGGAAATGAGAGATGAGAGATAAGAGATGAAAGGAAAGGAGAGGAGAGAGGTGGAGGGAGGGGGGCTAATATAAGCTATATCTCATCACTTCCTTCCTTCCTTCTTCCTTCTTTCCTCGCTGCCTCTCCAACACGCCCACGCCCATCTACTCCTTACAACCACAATACCATATTACGTCAACCGTTGCGTCATCTGCATTCAGAGACTATCTGCGGATGAGTTAAAAGCCATTCTGTCGTTGAACGTTGCAATATCGCTCGCTATTCATGTTCATGTGTGTTTGAGTTGGGAAGGGGGGGGGTCGAAGAGAGAGAGAGAGAGAGAGAGAGAGAGAGAGAGAGAGAGAGAGAGAGAGAGAGAGAGAGAGAGAGAGAGAGAGAGAGAGAGAAAGAGAGAGAGAGAGAGAATGTGTGTGTGTGTGTGTGTGTGTGTGTGTGTGTGTGTGTGTGTGTGTGTGTGTGTGTGTGTGTGTGTGTGTGTGTGTGTGTGTGTGTGTGTGTGGGTGGGTGGGGTGGGTGGGTGGGTGGGTGGGTGGGTGGGTGCGTGCGTGGGTGGGTGGGTGCGTGCGTGCGTGCGTGCGTGCGTGCGTGCGTGCGTGCGTGCGAGTGTGTGTCAGAGAGAGAGAATGTGCGTGCGTGCGTGCGCCCGGGCGTTTAAGGGAGATAACCTTGTGTTACTTGCTATACCACTAATAAAGATGGACACGGGAAAATAAGATGGAAGACCTTCCCAAACACATAAACTTCAGAGAACTCGAAAGCATCAATGTAAATAATACAAATTCCTGGCTTTCATAACTACCATCCTGTCATCACCGTGTTCACTAAAAAACTGCCAAACCCATCATTCACAATATAGACACACTAACCACGCCAGCTATTTAGCAAATGTATTGGTTGCTATCGATACTATTCTATTTCCATCGAACGCTACGGTGAGGAACGAACAAAGAAACACACACACACACTCCCACGACAAACTAAACAAATACAGATGAAACAGAAAAGAAACATTCCAGAAAAGGCAATGAGGGCTGAGAAATGATCCCGATCGCGGTTTAATTGATCCTTGGTCCGGCGTGACGAAGGCGGTGCGGGGAGCACAAAAGACACCGGTGGCGGGGGCACCGGGATAGCCATTACCTCTGACCTTTCGCCCGGTGACCTCTCGGTGCCGTTAGCTCGCGGCAGAACACATACCTGCAACGAACAGAGAAAGAAAGGGGTGAATCACCGGCTGTGAAGAATAAAAGGATGAATCAAACACAAGTATTTACAATTTCCAACACATTCCGATCAACAAGTGATGCAGCTGCAACATGCAGAGAGCCGCGCGCCCGCCGCCCCGCGCCAGGGAAGGGGTAGCCAAACAGCATCCATCGCCTGTGGTCTTTTTAATGCCGCTAATGTGCCTCGGCATCAGAGGAACAATGGAGCTCACGCACTGCAGATCCCCGCCGGCCCGCTGCCTTCCCAAACAACGCCCGGGACTTTTAAAAGCTGCGCTAATGCCGAGCCTTTTGTATGGGGCGCCCTCTAAATTACCGATGTAATTAATACCTTTCCGATCGGGTAGCGCAGTTGGTCTTCAGCCAACGCGCCAAACTTCGGCGATAAAGCTAATGGCCTATTAACACTAATTAATGTCTTGTGGATCTATCATCGTTAATGCGGAACGGAGCCTCTCCTAAGGCCCCCCAAAACGCTCATTAACGCGTGTTATTTTTTGTCTCAACTTCTATTCCCTCTTCTCACGGTTTCTAAGGGAAAACATCTTAGGGTAATATATTTTTCTCCCCAATCTGTCACTGTTATCAATACAACTCTTATTGTCTCTATCCTCCTCCTCATCACCATCATATATATACCATATCATATTGTATCTCATAGTATATCATGCCAAACATTGCGTAAGACTTGCAATAATATACATCTCTAAACTATATTTAGCAAGTGTCCAATTTTTCCAACCCTAACGAAAGCGTCGGAGAAAACTGAATCTTATCCCGCAGGTGGTTGAATCCGCTTCAAGCTTCAACGATGTCAACGCCTAAGAAGACGAGAACTTGGTTTGGTACACTGAAGCGGGAATGAGACCTGGGAATTCCAAACGGCGATTTCTCCGGTAGAGTGAAAAGAAAGGAGTCAGTTAAAGAAAGGCAGATTTTTTTTTTTTTTTTTTTGCATAAAAAAATAGCTGAAGCTGTAAAAAAGGACGTTGACATTCGCACATCTCTCATGCGAAGCCTTTTTTCCACTTCAGTGTGTTTCGAGGACGAAAAAAGACAATGCAGAAAAAATCATAGTGGTTGTATGCATATTTTTATTTTGTTCACACTATAACTGATTTCCATAAATCATATACCGCACAGCCCCAGACAACAATCGACGAAAAACATGAATACACAAACATATAACACACAATCAACATACATTAAAACGCTCTCTCACAACAACCAGCACGCCGACGCTAAAACCCTCCGCACGGTCTCCAGCCCCGAACGAAGCGCACTCGCGGCAGGGCCCCAGGGCGAGCTCCCGGCACGACGGTTATCATGCAAGGCGGTCACTCCCGTAGGATGGTTCCCGGCCGAGATGTTCCCCGAGGGAGGGAGCGCCGCCGCCGCTGACGCTCTCTCTGCCGGCTCCACTCCAAGGTCGCTCTCGGGAAGAGGGCGAGAACGGAGAGAGAGAGAGAAGAGGAAAGGATAATTATGAAAGGGAAATGGAAGTGAAAGTGGAAGGAGGGGCAAGGTAAGGGTGGTAAGTGTGACCAGGAAAAAGAGAGAGAGAGAGAGAGAGAGAGAGAGAGTACGTGTGTGTGTGTGTGTGTGTGTGTGTGTGTGTGTGTGTGTGTGTGTGTGTGTGTGTGTGTGTGTGTGTGTGTGTGTGTGTGTGTGTCTGTGTGTGCGCGCAAGGTAAGGGTGGTAAGTGTGACCAGGAAAGAGAGAGAGAGAGAGAGAGAGAGAGAGAGAGAGAGAGAGAGAGAGAGAGAGAGAGAGAGAGAGAGAGAGGGAGAGAGAGAGAGAGAGAGAGAGAGAGAGAGAGAGAGAGAGGGAGGGAGTGAGGCAGGAGGGGAGAGAGAGAGAGAGAGAGAGAGAGAGAGAGAGAGAGAGAGAGAGAGAGAGAGAGAGAGAGAGAGAGAGAGAGAGAGAGAGAGAGAGAGAGAGAGAGAGAGAGAGAAAGCATGAGCGAGTGAAAGAAAGAAAACGATAAAAAGTGAGGGAGAGAACAGGGCCATCGGGACACACGGTTTGGAAGAGCAGCCGAAAAGGGCGAAGATGCTGAAACGGGTCAACGGTAGCGTGACTGCGGCGGCTGATAGCATCGAAGAATGCAACAGAAAAGGAACAAGACAAAAGGTAATTCAACAAAGCAAAGAAAAAAAGTAAAAACATAAAAACATTGCAACATTTTAAAAATAAAGAGAGATATTAAAAAAGATCACCGAGGTAAAGTGAAACACGAGGATTATTAAGACCCGCAAGGACATCACCAAGAAGAAAAAACGCCGCCATGGAATAACAGAAAGAAATAGCTAAGAAAAAGAAAAAAAAATCGGTATCACTGGATCCCGCCATTTATCTGAATGTAAAAAAAAAAAAAAAAAAATCAATCGCTGAATTTCAACTTTATTTTTTTTGAAAGCCTGATACCAACAGCGTGCGTGATGTGCCTGACCCCTTCCTCTCTCTTTCTCTTTCTGACAACAGCCTCCCCCACGCCGGCCCCCTCCCCCCACCCCCTATATTATGGTGCCACGGCCAATGATAGGATCTGGCCTTTCTGACAGCGCCGCGGGGGGCTGTCTTACACAACGACATTCCGTTACTGTTTTCCACCCCTCTCGCTCACCCCCCCCCCCTCCAAGCTCCAGCACCACCCCAACCAACTTACTGTAATAAAGGAGATTTTTATGTCGTTTGCGGTGCGCATTCCTTGCAATTATCAATTTCCCGCGCCAAAAATCGCCGCATTAGCTTCAATTCGTGCGACCGCGTTAAGCAAATAAGGCGACGTAAATAACAACACGCCGGTCACGGCCACTCCGCGTTTTACTTCATCAAAATGGCACCGATGCTAAAATTACACTGATACTAATATGGCACTTACACTCATACACTGACACAAAGTGACATTGATACTGAAATGACACTGATACTGAAATGACACTGATACTGAAATGGCACTGATACTAAAATGGCACTGATACTAAAATGACACTGATACTAAAGTGACACTGATACTAAAGTGACACTGATACTAAAGTGACACTGATACTAAAGTGACACTGAAGCTAAAATGACACTGATACTAAAATGACAATGATACTAAAAGAACACGGATACTGACTCCCACTCATCGATCACCAACCACCTATCGCGATATTAACCAGCAAACTATCCCTTCCACCTGCAACAGAGCATCGAAACGGACACTGCTAACGCAATTGCAATTCTGGCATCGCATTAATCTCACTGACTCCACTCTAATCGTGCTGTCATTTACACTTCGCCGGCGAGAGCGACGTCCGGATACAGGCGGAGCGGTTCGTCATTTCGGTTCCGACGCGACAGGCGGATGACAGCCGCGGGGGAAGGGGCGACTGTACCCTGTTCTGCGCTTCGGGTTCTGTTTTGCGTTCGAGAAATTGCGTTGGAGCTTCTACGGCTAAGCTTCGATGTTCGATGGTCCAGGATTCGGGCTCTGCTTTTGGGATTGGCCTTTGGAGGATCTGCGTTCTGCATTCTAGATTCTGCTTTTTGGTTTGTGAGTTTGAGACTGTGAGATCGGGATCGCGTAAATACTATCACGGGCCAGGCGGTCATTTTAAAATATGTTAATAACGCATTTATCAATGCCTGTGTTCGAGGTCAAAAGTAAACAGCCGCATGCAGAAATATTTCCCTTTATGTGTACATTCACTTTCCCGTTCTCATTTTTACA
>NC_091553.1:12901653-12909153 GCF_042767895.1 Penaeus vannamei
CTCTCATTCTCTCTCTCTCTCTCTCTCTGTTTCTCTCTCTCTCTCTCTCTCTCTCTCTCTCTCTCTCTCTCTCTCTCTCTCTCTCTCTCTCTCTCTCTCTCTCTCTCTCTCTCTCTCTCTCTCTCTCTCTCTCTCTCTCTCTCTCCCTCTCTCTCTTTTCCTTCTTTCTTTGCCTTTCTCTCTTTTTCTTTTTTTTTCTTTTATGCTTTCTCTTTTTGCTCTCTTCCTCTATCTTTGTCTCCCTATATCTTTCTCATTTTCCCTTTCCCCTCCATCTCCCTCCCCTCAATCTCTCTTTCTCCCTTCATCTCTCTGCCTCCATCTCTCTCTTTCTCCCTCCATCTCTCTTTCTCCCACATCTCTTTTTCTTCCTCTATCTCTCTCTTTTCCCCTCTATCTCTCTCTTTCTCCCTCTATCTCTCTCTTTCTCCATCACTCTCTTTCTCCCTCTATCTCTCTCTTTCTCCTTCCATCCCTCTCTCTCCCTCCATCTCTCTTTTTCCTCTTTCGCCTTCTCCCTCTCATCCTCCCTATCTCTTTACGTCCCTCCAAATACCCTCCCCAGCCTTCGCCTCCTTCCCATTCTGCAAACTTATGCGCCACGTAATCATATTATCTCCCTCAGCCATTTCCCCTATTATCGCTCCTCCTTATCCCGCGTCCGCTCTCGCCCTTGCGTCCTCCTCCTCCTCCTCCTCTTCCTCTTGTCCATTTTCTTGTCTACGGTGGCGGTTCGGACCTTTATATACAAAAAAAAATAATAATAAAATCCTCGTTCGCACCAAGGCCGCGAATTTCATCCACCTCCACGAAAGAAAAAATATCCACCTCAGAAAGGGAAAGAAAATACACGAAACATTAAAAAAAATGATCTCCAAATCTGCGCTGAATACTTCATGAAGGAGCGCGAAAGCCGCGTGAAGAGTTCATTTCATCCACTATGCATGATCCTGCAAAGAAACCTCCGGCGCCCTTTGGCTGTGTGTGATTATACATCTGTCCGCCTGTCATTAACCTGAATACTTTGAAACCTGGAAAAGAAACACCAATCACTGTCTCCTTCGCGTCACAATGCAAGGCTCCGGCGTCCACAATATCACATACCCTTAGGCGAGTCCTCCGTCGATCTGACGCGACCCAGAATTCAGACATTCAGCACAAAAGAATCCTCTGGAGTCGTACCTTGAAATGGCCAGGCCTCGGTGTGTGTGTGTGTGTGTGCGCTGGCCTTACAAACAGCCTGATCTGATTTTCCATGGGACTGGGGTCAAGGTCAAGGTCGTGGTCTAACTGGATTAGTCTATCAGAAGACACTTTGGGTGTGTCAGGGAATCAGGCGCCCCTCTGGTCTTTGTCGGTCTGTCTGGCTGCCTGATTACCTGACTGCACGTCTGTCTGTCATTCAATCAGTCAATCTGCCTTCCTGCCTGCCTGCCTGTCTGCCTGTCTCTCCTTCTGGACCAACAATTCTTAACGATCCTTCCTTCTACACTACTTACAATACTTAAAAAATTCTCACAACAGGGCCTCCCCTACACACGCATATGCGCTAACGACTAACATGATACACCTTCTTCAAAAGCTTACAATATAAATATAGCCAACTTAAAAATTCCAACCAACTCGTATAAAAATAAAAAGTAATCAGTTCAAGAAGAAGAAAAAGGAAACATGAACTCCCCAATGAACCCAAGCTCAGGCCTCCCGGGCGCGCTGCAGCCCACGAGTGTCTCGGCAATTTTGTTTCCAGACATCAAAATAAAAACGCCCGTGCCGCCGCAGATCCTCATCGAAGGGCCCCACCCACCATCCACATCCCCTCACACGCCCACACAAAAAAGTGAACTGAGAATCATCTCGCTTAGCACAACGAACGATATTAAAGTTACGCTGACGAGGTGTAGTCGACGAAATGTTACGAGTTAACGAAGCCGGTGCTAGAAAACAAGACCTCCGCTCTTTAAGCCAATACTCCGGAAAACACAAGAGATTTATTTAGGTAATACTATAAAAGCCGGAATGTACCTGAGAGAAAAACAAGTCGATTACGAAGCTGATGTTGAATGGATGATATCCACCGCCCCCTCGATTATATTACATTAAAATCTTTCGTTCTCAGCCCTCACCTCGAGTCCCTTTGAACACGACACAATCAAATTCATTAAAATGAAATCTCCCCACAAGGGAAAAGCGTCGCCCAGGTACCGCTATCTTAATTCTCTTGGCAAGAATGGATTCAATTGAATACAAAAAGCGACCATCAAGGAGAAAAATGTTCGTCATTTGCATATAAATGGCCGCACTTAGAGCGCCGCCTCTTATCAGCGCCATACACTCCAAACTTCTCGACTCTCTGCGGCGACGGATTCTGCGCTCGCGCGAGCTAATTAAGGGTCGCGGCCGCGTCCCCTCGTTCGCCTTCGGGTCCGGGCGCTGGCGCTGGCACCGTCTGCGCCAGCAACCGCATCACCCCACGGGCACCATCAGGGCCATTTTCATCCATATCATAACTATCGCCACCATACTATCAGCCGCAAGTCAATATTACCCAACTAGTTCGGAAGAAAAGAGATGGGGAAAAGCGTATGATCGCCGACCGGAATAATCGGCATGACTTATCGCTCACTACGGTCCCTCCCGTTCGAGAGCGAGGCTGATGGCGATCGCTAAACCTCGAGAGGCACAAGTGCTCGGCCAGACTCGCGAGGAGGAATTTTCTGGCCCACAACATCTCTCGCGCAAGATGGAGAACACACGCCTCCGAGCTCGGTAATCCGGTGATATATTTCTCACTTTCGCCCTCACTCTCCCTCTTTATCTCTCTCTTCCGCCCTCTTTTTCTCTACCTCTCCATCTCCCTCCCTCTTTCTCCAGCTCGCAACATGGCGGTGGTCCAAACGCTGTACAGGGGCGTCTACGTGTCCCTAGAATTATAACATGAAAAAAACAAAAAAACGAAGAGACAGCGAATAAAAGGGGAAAAGTGAAAATCAGCGCGCGAGCAAGAGCGAACGCGGACGAGACCGAGAGTGCGTGCGTGAGAGCGAGCGCGCGGCCGGCCGGTTGTGACGTTGCATTTTTGCATGCGTTGCTGCATTTTTGTGGCGCTGATGAAAAGCATTTTTAGAAATGGGAAATCGAAGAAAAATACCCCAAAGGGCTTATGCTGTCGGCTTTACTGCGCCGCATTTTAAGAATTCCCCGCTCTGCCTGACAAAACAGACCGCCCTTAACGGCACACGCGATGTTCTGGAATTTGTAAAACATGGGAGGAGCCAGCGATGATGAGGGCCTTTTATTGAGAAAAGTGAGAGGGAAAAAGAAGGAAAATCGAGAGGAGAAATGGTGGAATATCTGGGGGGAGGTTGAAAAAAGGGAGAGGGGCAGGAAGAGAGAAATGGCTCAGAAATAATACAAATATATATATATATATATATATATATATATATATATATATATATATATATATATATATATATATATATATATATATATATACATATAAAGAGAGTGAAAGATGGAAACAGAATGGAGAGAGAGAAAATAGTATAAAAGTAAACACTAAAGAAAATAAGATTTTCCCACGAATAGCTACAACTAGAAAACTGCGTGTGAACTGCATCAATCGCAATGGTTCTCCACTGACATGATGGCATACTTAGATACCAAGCTGTCAAACTGTCTCTTCTGTAATGACTAAACAGACCCACGTCATGGAAAGTGTACACAGATATGTATACAAATATAAATATAAATATACACACACATTTACATATGTATGTCTGCATATATGTATGTATGTATGTATGTATGTATGTATGTATGTATGTATGTATGTATGTATGTATGTATGTATGTATGTATGTATGTATGTATGTGTATGTATGTATATGTATGTATTTGTGCATGTATGTGCGTGTGTATTTGTTTATGTGTATGTGTTTATGTGTATATACATAGATGTAAAATGTAATATAAATATATACATATACACTTATATAATTATATACATCCTATTGTTACAATTATTGCAGTATGGACATAAAAAAGTTGAAAAGTTAAAAGCCCAAATCGCCCCCCCCCGTGACCTTGGATCAAACTCGACCCGCCAATCTGGCCGATAATCAGGCGGAGAACCCTGCTAAGGGGGAAGGAACCTTGGGTCTCGCCAAAGGCTAAAGGGAAAAACCTCAAGCTTTTCTATGGGGTTTTCCGTCCCGCTTTTTGTCGCTTGAACAATTGTCTACTTATTATGCGTCAGTCGGTCCCCCCTCCCCCCCCCATCCCCTTTCCTTCTGTCGTTCCTTCCTTCCTTCCTTCCTTCCTTTCTTCCTCCCCTTCCTCTCTTTCCCTCTCTCTTCTCTCTCTCTCACCTCCCTCTCTCTCTCTCCCTCCCCCCCCCTCCTCTCTCTCTCTCTCTCTCTCTCTCTCTCTCTCTCTCTCTCTCTCTCTCTCCCTCTCTCTTTCTCTCTCTCTCTCTCTTTCTCTCTCTCTTTCCCCCGTGACGACTACGCCAGCACACGCGTCGGGGGGCGAGGCGTGAGTGAGGATGACAGTTCTATCCGCTTGATTTGCTTAAGGGTGCGCATCCCTTTTGTCTGACACCCGGATACCAAAGCCTGCCATGCTTACGCCGCCTCCGATCCATACTTTACTCCCGCGACTTTACTCCAAACTTGATAAAACACTTTGCGTAAAAAAGAGTAGAATTAAAAAAAAAAAAAAAAAGTTTTAGCCGGGACTTTCCTTGTAAAGAAAAAAGTCACTAATTTCCATACGTCTTCTCACTTTTCGCAAACTTTTCGGCGAATATGCCATAAAATATAAAGAAATTGAGCTTTGACCAAAAATCCATACGAAGCACACGGTAAGCCTCGAGCCGCCGCGTGTTAGAGGGAATCTCGCCCTTACGCACTGCTGCCACAGGGCCTCATATCACCCCTCATTCGCTAGAACCAGTTAGCAGCGGCCCGGGAAATTCATTATTAACGTCGGATAATTGAATCTTGATGGAGAAATAAAGTAGATGACACTCCGCTCTTCCTGCCGAGGGAACAGCTGGTGTGCGACACAGACTAGCGTGGGAGGAAGGCGTGTACAACCCAAACAGTGGGCGTGTGAAGGTGGGAGTACGTTGCGTGTGGGCGTGGGCGATAGGTGGAACTTGGTAAATAAGACTAGTTAAATGCGATAATTATAAGACAAGGTTAAAGGCTCGAATATATTCTAATAAACGGCAAGTGAGAAAGGGCAAATTTCTTCAAGTCAAGTGTAACTAGATTAAAGCATAAACACATTGACTAACACATATACACACACATACACACACACTCACTCACATTCATTCATTCATTCACTCACTCACACTCAAATTCACTCACTCGCACTCACATTCACTCACTCACACTCACATTCACTCACTCACACTCACATTCACTCACTCACATTTACTCATTTAGTCACTCACACTCATTCATTCATTCACTCACTCACACTCCCTCATGTTCACTCACATTCACTCTCTCGCAATCACTACCACTGCCAGGAGTAATATATTCAAATGGAACGTAACAGAGTATCGGTGCATCAAGCTCAATTTGGCTGAACACATTTAGATCGAAGAAACACGAAAGAACGAAGGCAGCGACGGAAAAGCTTCTGGTGTGGGAGGCACCCCTTTGTGTCAGAGCAAAATAAAATAAATTCCGGCTAAAGGCCCCGCCGTTGAAACAGAGGAACACCAGACAAAAGAGACCAGAAACCACAGGCCCGAGCACAACAAAGCACTCCCAAATTGTCCTCTGTCATTACGCCGAGCAATTTGGCTCGATCGTCGAAATAGTTACATAAATCAATTCCTAAATTCGACAATCACAAGCAATTAGGTTTACATAATGACCGGAGTGGGGGTGAGAGAACCATTGGTCGTCGCCCCCCCTCACCCCCCTGTCCTTTTGAACCGTCCACAACAGCACCAGACAGGAAGCCTCTCATTATCGCCCTCGCTTTTGCTTTCAACGAAATCCCTCTCTCCAGCGGATCTCCTTTCTAAATACTCCTCTCGCCGAAAGCCTTTCTGAAACCCCAGTCAAGTTAGCCCGAGCCGGCGAGGTAGATGAACAAGCAGTCCCTGGGAGACTGGCGATCTGTCGATATCATCGGCCAGCGCAGCCATAAAATTACAATTTTATATTCTGGTTGTGCGCGCCCGCACCTCCACCGCTGAAAACCGCTCAAAAGAAATCGTGCGCGGCGCCCTCTCGCTACGACGGCTGTAAATCAAAATAAACTCGGCGATGCTAATCTTGTTTTATTAGCTTGCGACGTGATGCACATTCCGCGGACGTGCAACAAGCAGTATCATCGCGCGCCGACTCGAGGTATCCCCGCGCAGACCACCATAAAGCTACGATTCCCTAGTCTGTCTGTCGTGGTTTTCATTAAGCCGCTCACCTTCCACTGCGCCCTCACTGCCGGTGGAGGTAAGCGCCTCATGCAGAGAAGTCCCTCCCTCACATATCATGCACAACAGACATCTCTGGCGCCAGACCTGCAGGGAGGAGACTCGTCGGCTGCGCGGGTCGTCTGGACTCGGAATTTGCGATCGGATTATTATATTCTTTTATATCCACAAAGGCCTCCACGAGGTTCTTTCCTTTATCGATATTTTCTCTCTTTCTCCCCCTTCCCTGATACTGCTACTGCTACTTTTCCACTTCTTTCTCCACCACTTTTTCATTCTCCGCTCTCCCTCCCTCCCCATCTCCCTCTTTTATTCTTCTCCCCCTGTTTCTCCCTATCCCCACCCCTTGTGTAGACACTTTGATACTTCCAACGAGAATCCATAATAAGACCAAGTTCAAAGTCGTAATCTTCGAAAATAAACTACCTTTACGACTGGCAAAACTGCGCGTCATCGACGTTAATATAAAACGCCGGCAAATAGGGAAAAAAATCGTATGTTTCAATGAACTGTATTTCCTGTAATCTCTTCATTCAGAACGTCAAGTGAAGCAGAGATTGAAAAAATAAATAAAAAGGGAAGAAAATATTTGCTCAGTCAGGTGCCATCTAAGCTGTGTTATCGAGGATTTTTTTTCCTTCCATTCGCCTAAGATAGCAAATCAGAGACGATAGAAGTGGAGACAAACAGACGCAATTCTAATTTCGTTGATAATTTACTCGTAACAATTTCAGCACAATGGCCGCTTCTTATATACAATCACAGTTATTTTTGACACTGCGGCGAATACGAATCTCACCATTATCTTAATATCTGATTCAAAATGATAATCATAAACAAAAAACATCATAATCCAAGATAATCCCACTCTCTCCTAACCACCATGTCAATCACATCACCCTCGCTACTTTCCCGAGCCCGCTTTTCACATCCAACCGACGCGCCCAATATGCAAATTCCTCCGAGGATAATTAGCAAGTACTCTCAAGCACAGGACCCATACCCCCCCCCCTAAGAGCTCGGCCTTCACACAGGGC
>NC_091553.1:12914153-12919153 GCF_042767895.1 Penaeus vannamei
TCCCCTCTCTCTCCCTTTCCTCCCCCCTCTCTCCCTTTCCCCTCCCTCTCTCTCCCTTTCCCCTCCCCCTCTCTCTCCCTTTCCCTCCCCCCTCACTCTCCCTTTCCCTCCCTCTCTCTCGCCCTTCTCCTCCCTCTCTCTCTCTCTCCCTTCCCTTCCCCCTCTCTCTCCCTTTCCCCTCCCCCTCTCTCTCCCTTTCCCTCCCCCCTCTCTCTCCCTTTCCCCTCCCCCTCTCTCTCCCTTTCCCCTCCCCCTCTCTCTCCCTTTCCCTCTCCCTCTCTCTCCTTTCCCCTCCCCCCTCTCTCTCCCTTTCCCTCCCTCCCCCTCTCTCTCCCTTTCTCTCTCTCTCTCTCTCTCTATCCCTTTCTCCCTCCCCCTCTCTCTCTCTTTTCTCTCCCCCTCTCTCCCTCTTCCCCTCCCCCTCTCTCTCCCTTTCCCCTCCCCCCTCTCTCTCCCTTTCCTCCCTCCCTCTCTCTCCCTTTCCTCCTCTTTATCCCTCTCTCTCTCCCTTTCCCCTGCCCCCCTCTCTCTCTCTTTCCCTTTCCATCATTCTCTCTCTCTCTCCTTTTCCTCTTTATCTCTCCCCTTTCCCTCCCTCCCTCTTCCTCTCTCTCTGTCTCTGTCTCTGTCTCTGTCTCTCTCTCTGTCTCTGTCTCTGTCTCTGTCTCTGTCTCTGTCTCTGTCTCTGTCTCTGTCTCTGTCTCTGTCTCTGTCTCTGTCTCTGTCTCTGTCTCTGTCTCTGTCTCTGTCTCTGTCTCTGTCTCTGTCTCTGTCTCTGTCTCTGTCTGTCTCTGTCTCTGTCTCTGTCTCTGTCTCTCTCTTTTCTTCTCTCTTTTCTTCTCTCTCTCCATTTTCCTATCCCTCTCTCCCTTTCCTTCTCTGTTTCTTTATACCCCTCTTTGCTCTCCCTGTCCCTTTGTAAGACCGATGGATACCAATCGCCTGCGTACAGTACACCCTTTCCTCCATGGTCTGCGCCAGGGCGGGGTTCGGCCGCGCTAACGACAGGAGCGAGCCGCCGCCAGACACGCACGAGATAGCATCTGCGTAATATTTCACGACGGGGAGTCCGACCCATGCGCGCGCATGCACGACTAACACGTACATAGGCTATCTGTCTAACAAACACGTCGCCACCTCGGGCTGGCCATTAAGAACTCGCCAGGTGCGGTCGGCATTTCTCGTCAGCCTATAAAAACTAAAGGATATAGGCAATCAGATAAAACCGATAAATATAAACGCACAAAAAAGAAGTGCGTGGGAAGGCGGCCAGACGCGGCCAGCGGAACTTTTAGCTCGCCCGCCCTCATCAATTCAGGGTCAGACGCGACGAAACAAATGAACCTCGTTCGGCCGTTCAACACCTTCACGAACACACTCGCCGGATCTTAAGGGTTCCTTCTCTCCCTCACACGATGATACGCGGACTTGTGCACGACGCGCCCATTTCCAATTACTGTTAATAGATACGAACAAATGATCCACTCGCCTTTTTTCCTCCGCTATCGGCCGCTCCGGAAGGCTCATTAAGGCGGGTGTGGACTAAACAAACAGTCATGCGACGCCGATAATGGAAAGCCGGAGGGAAGGCGATCTGTTATCGCGAGCCGGCGCGGCCGCGGAGATGTTCCGCGTCGGGACCATCTATCATCATTACCAAACTATCGCCCCCTCTCGGTTTCTCGGTCTCCAGCCCTCTTCGGAATGGCTCTCTCTCACTCTCACTCTCTCCCTTCCACTTACCCTCCATATGTCTTCCCCGGGCATTTGCTGAGTCTCTCACAAAACACACAATCAGGCATACACATAGAGTGGAGTAAAATGAGAGGATGGCAGAGAAGGAAGAAGGGAGAGAGGGAAGAGCGAGGGATGGGAGAGGGAGAGAAGGAAGGGGAGGGGGGAGAAGGGGAGAGAGGGAGAGAGGGAGGGGGGGAGGGAGAGGGAGGGGGAGGGAGAGAAAGAGGGAGGAGGGAGAGAGGGAGGGAGGGAGGGGGGGAGGGGGGAGGGAGGGGAGGAGAGAGAGAGAGAGAGAGAGAGACAGAGAGAGAGAGAAAAGGAGAGGAAGGAGAGAGAGAGAGAGAGAGAGAGAGAGAGAGAGAGAGAGAGAGAGGGGAGCACAAAAGTAAGAAAGAAAATAAAAGAAAAAAAAAAACTCGACAGTCTCAGTCCCACCAGCGCCTGCTACAAAAAAATAAATCTGATTTCCACTTTCGAGAGACATGATTAATCTCTTTACGAGAAACACATTAACTTTCAAAGAATATAATTCAAAAGCCGAGAGAAAACCGAGAGATATCGCCCTCGATGATGAATGATTCATTCGACTAGAACCAGGCAGACGAAATCGAAGCTGAGAACTGGATCAAAACAGCACCAACGGCCAACGACGACGAGAATAATCCCATCAATTAAATCACGAGCTTCAACAGAGAGCAAGAACAAAGAGTCGCTACAACACAAAACAAATAAACAAATAAACAAATGAACAAGAAAACAAGAACAAAGAGTCGCTACAACACAAAACAAATAAACAAGAAAAATAGCTACATCGACGAAAGACAGTGTTAATACTTTCGATCATTTCCTTTCACTGTGACAGAGTCTAATTCATCAAGGCGCTTTCTTGCCTGAATTACGGCAGCTGTTCACATCAGCGGAATTAGCGTGTCGAACGTGTCATCTTGGCGGCGAGACCACGGGGACGTGAAGCATGTCTTGAGTCGACGTTAAAAGATGTAGATAATCCATTACTCTTAATTTAACATTTCTTTTAGTACTTCGTTGCACACAGTAAAAAGAAAAGAAATGAAAAGAGAAAAGAAAAGAAAAAACGAAAAGAAAGGAAAAGAAAAAAAAAGAAAAAAAAAGGAAAAGGAAAAGGAAAAAGAGAAAAAGAAAAAAAGAAAAAAAAAAAAAAAAAAGAATCAAGAAACGAGGCAACAACACCCCACAGACAACACACCGATAACAGCGCCAGTCATTCCTGGGCGCAGGACCTTCGCGAGCGGCCCCCCCCCCCCCCGCGCAATTCCCCGTCCCTCCAATACTCCAAATGCCCTTTCTCATCCGAGGTTTTACATGTCACCGAACAATATGGAATTTTCCCGACCGCCGCCGCCCTCTTTTCGCCATCATTGACTCCCCGACGACAATTTGGGAACCTCGCGTGGTAGGCCGAGACCCCGTGTAAAAAAAAAGGTATAAAAAAATGGACTAACTTTTCTTATTCCCTTAACGCAGAAATCGCTCTGTGAAAAGTGACCATCGATCTCCAATACAGGCGGGTGGGTTCTTTCCGAATTCCTCTCCTCTCCTTCCCTTCCTCCCTCCACGCGCTTCCCTTTCCCATTCCCCAAGCCTCATCCTTGCTCTCTCCTTACCCTAATCCTCTCCCTCTTACTGCTCCATCCTCCTGGCCCGTTCCCATCTCAGATTTCTCTATTCTTCTTCTTGTTCCTTCCCTTTTCCCTTTTCCTCATCTCCCCTCTTCCACTTCCCACTTGCCTTCCCTTTTCCTTTTTCCCTTTTCCCCATCTCCCCTCTTCCACTTCCGACTTGCCTTCCATTTTCCCTTTTCCCCATCTCCCCTCTTTCCACTTCCCAATTGCCTTCCCTTCTCTCTTTTCCCTCCCTTTCCATCCTTCTTCCTATTACCAATCCCTTCTCCCTCCCCCTCTTTCCTCTTCCCTTCACTTCCCCTTTCCCTCCTTCCTCCCACCAATCTCATCTCCGTCGTTCCATTCCTTCTATTCCCTCCCTTCCTCCTCCTCCTTCTCCCATTCTCTCCCTTCTTCCTCCGCCTCCCATTCCCTCTCTTCTTCTCCTCCTCCCATTTCTTCCCTTCTACCTCCTCCTCTCATTCCCTCCCTTCCTCCTTCCTCCTTCCTCCTACTTCTCCCGTTCCCTCCCTCCCTCCCTCCTCCGCCGCCCATTTCTTCCCCTCCTCCTCCTCTCATTCCCTCCCTTCCTCCTACTTCTCCCGTTCCCTCCCTCCCTCCCTCCTCCGCCTCCCATTCCCTCCCTTCCTCCTCCTCCTCCCATTCCCTCCTTTCTTCCTCCTCCTCACATTCCCTCCTTTCTTCCTCCCCCTCCCATTCCCTCCCTTCCTCTTTCCTCCTACTTCTCCCATTCCCTCCCTCTCTCCCTTCCTCCTCCTCCCATTCCCTCCACTCTTCCACCTCCTTGAAGGACCTCTACCCAGCCTACAAAAACGTCCACTCCAGTGAGGCGAGCAATAAGCCTTTTCCGGGGGGGGGGGGGTATCTTCCCCTTCCCCCTCTGCCCCTCCCTCCCCTCCCCTCCGTTCCCCCCGATATCATCTCCCTCGCTGTATATCAGATATCGCCGGACTTATAATTCCCTTTCGCCCTCGTATTTCTTATTTTTTTCTTAGTGATAGGATATTCTTTATGTTTCCTACTCCCTTTTTTATGTTTGTACTACATATGCCTTTATTTACTGCCCCCTTCTTTCTTCTCTATCTTCCTCTCTTCCAACTCCTTCGCCATCGTTTTATTTACAAAATTGGGAAAAATGGAATGAGAAAGATAGATAGATATATAGATAGATAGAATGTAAGAGGGAGTGGAAGGGTAAAAGGAGAGAAGGAGACCCGGAAAAGGGAAAGGAAGTAAAGAGGAAGAGGGGGGAGGGGGTGACCAGGGAAAGCAAGGATAAAAGAAGGTAGATGAGAGGGGGGAAGGAGGGGGGGGGGCAGAGTGACCGGCACAGCCTCGGAAGGACCTGCCAGACGCAGATCCCCCCTGGACTTTTCCAAAGGTTTTATGCTCCCCCGCCTCTACAGTATCATCAAGGGCCGGGGCGAGGGAGGCTTTTTACTTTCCCTCAAAAGTCCTCGATCTCTCTGACAAAGGGATGAAGAATACACTTTGCCCATCCTACCGTATACCATTCTATTCAGTACTATCTAATTTACCGATTTCCAGCCATTCCACTGTGGCTGATATCTCAAAAATACACACAGATATACGCACATATTT
>NC_091553.1:12926653-12931653 GCF_042767895.1 Penaeus vannamei
GTTTCTATTAAGCCATCAGTTGTAATATATATATATATATATATATATATATATATATATATATATATATATATATATATATATATATATATATGTGTGTGTGTGTGTGTGTGTGTGTGTGTGTGTGTGTGTGTGTGTGTGAGTGTGTGTGAGTGTGTGTGAGTGTGTGAGTGTGTGTGAGTGTGTGAGTGTGTGTGAGTGTGTGAGTGAGTGTGTGTGAGTGTGTGAGTGAGTGAGTGTGTGTGTGAGTGAGTGACTGTATGTGTGTGTTTGGGTGTACGTGTTTGTTTATGCCGGTAATTACAAGACCGTATCTTCCACATACCAAATGGTACCAAGCCGAGCTGAGCCACACAGATTGGTATCACGGTGCATCTTACTTAGACATGATTGTCACACACTCGCAGCATCCTGTTTCCCTCGCAACAGTGCACCATCGTGCAACACAATACAAGAGCGCTTGTTGATACTGCGTGGCAAGGTCTTTACGAGGAGCCCAAACGTCTGCGCCCTCCGACAAAACTAATAACGTTTCCCCGGGGAAGCTCAGCGCGGAATTTGATACTCCCGCGAGGGTACTTAGCTACAGGATCTGGCCTTCTTCGTGCAATAGGCAGCGCGTTAGGAGCCTTTGGGATAATTACTTTTGGCGATGCTTGGAGGTCGCTCCGTCGCACCTGCTCTTGCGGGAAAGCGGACGTCTCCCATGTTTCCATCCCGCCCTTCCCTCCGAAGGCCTTTGTCATGATACGATGCATGGCAAGGGGAGACGGGACAACATAAACGAACGCCGGTAAGGTAGTGAGCAGTCCTTTGCCAAGAAAGCAATCTACTTTTCTAATTAAACCCGAATCTAAAGCTTTCTTAACAAGTTTAATGGCAGGTATAAATAAATCATATAAATGATAATGACTAGATGTCTACGGTTCACAGGTACACCATTGACCGCAGAAGCCCGAGGTGGTTACATCCTCCGCGAGGGCGCCTCTTAGGGGACGTCCCGGGTAGATTATATATTCAATACCGGGCCATTACAACCAACCGACGTTATTCCGTAAGATCTAAGTACTCGAAGTTTATGCAAACATACCGTTATAAACACAAACAATCTTATTACAAAAGCACTGAGGTTCTCATGAAACAGCCGATAAGACCAGTTGCAAAAACAGCAAAATCAAAGGAGAGATTTGAACAACTGCATCATTATCTGGACGCCGTTGCTCTAGGGGCGAAGGAGAGCGACGGTTGGTGTTTTTGTGTGGTTGTCATTTTTCCTGCGGCGCTTATCTGTAGGGCCCGCGGCCTTTGTGTTTACTACCAGCGCCTCAACTGCGCCGGTAGGTCAACCGCCAGCTGTGGGTTGTAGAGGTGGTAGGACCTCCTGGCGCTCCTACAGCTGCTTATGGCGTTAGCCCAGAAAATCTCTACAGTGTCATCGGTGGGTATTTTCTCGAAGTCATACAAAAACACGAAAAAAAACACGCGGATACAGACAACGGCAAATAACCAAGACGAGATCCCTACACGTGTTCGTGTACTTTAAACACAATCCACCCTTCCTCTAAGTTCGATAAGGGCTTTCTTCCGCGAGGGTAACGTGGTGCGTGTTATTCCATGTACCCTCTCTCCCACCCCAATCACATATAATAAAGCGTGCATAATGTCTGTCTGTCTGTCGCTGTGTCGTTCTGTCGCTCTGTCTGTCTGTCTGCCCTCGTCACTCCCCCATCCATCTACCCCCACTCTTCTACACACACTCCCTTTTTACCTCCCTCCCTACCACCCTTCCCTCCTTCTCCTCCCCTTCCCTCTCTCTCTCACGCACAGAAACACACAGACATCCACACGCACATATCCACACACATTTACACACGTCCATTCGAAGCACAGGATGTCCACTCCACCCCTTGGCTTTTCGACATTTCTCCATTTCGCTATCAGTTTCTGCGGCCGACATTTCCTGGTCTTTATCTTCCCTTTCTGTGACTAATTATCGCTCTTTTCTGGTGGTCTCTCTGCTATTTCCGAAGAGAGGGCTTAGGCTTACACGTGAGGCGGCGCGTAAGCCTAACCGAGTGTGCATGTTAAGCTAGTTTTAAGTTTTATTTTCCCGTGAAGACCAATAAAGTAATTCTAGAAAGGAAACTTTTCGAAATAAACTACCCAACTATTGTAGTATAAAACTCGAATATACACCTGTATGCACGAGGGGATGTGTGTGTCCGTATGAAAAAGACATTTCCCAAACTAAGTTCGCGAAACTTACGTATTCATACGTAGCACAACATATGCAAATTGCCATATGAATACAAATGTCAAACATAAACAGGTTTATCCCTTGAATTACATTTGTTCCATTTCTTAAACCTTCACAGTGGCATTGAAGACAAATCGAGATGAAAATTTCAGGAAATGCAGTAAACCGGCCGAGCTTGCCAATTTCCCTGGCCCCGTGCACAGGGCTAGGAGCGAGGAGCGAGGGCGCAGAAACAACTGCCTTTTACACAGTACTGAAGACACAAGGAAAAGCTGCACCTCGGGCCCACCCAATAAACGTCGCGCTTCTCCGGAGTTTGAATATGTAACAATATATACAGAACGAGAGGCCAGACAGATCTGCTCTAAGTAATCACCTATATTCTTCTATGAATGGCTCCTGTACAACGCTAATAAAAACAAAATAAAAAATGCAAATAAAAACAAAAAACTGATATTTCTCAGATACTCAAGAAAGTGTGGACGCCTGTAATTATACAACTAAACCTACATACAATTTAAATACATGTATACAAACACAACTCCATACGCAATGCATAGACAAATAAATATATCGATATACGTATTAATACACACACATGTAAATGCATATGAAGACAGACATAAACGCACACGCACACGCGCACGAACAGACACTCACGGCACACACACACACACACACACACACACACACACACACACACACACACACACACACACACACACACACACGCACACACACATACACACACATATCCTAATATCTCGACCGACCAGTAAAAAACATTTTTTGACCTTTTTCCCCGCGCGTCAATCAATCGAGCGAAATTGGCTGCGCTCGCCGCGGCGGCGCTCGCACGGGCGCAGGTCGGCACAACACTGACAATTTGCTCGCGACGGGGCCCGGCTGGCACTGCAGTTCATCCATCAGTGAGTCAACACAAGCAGCCTCGGGCGGTGCGGGTAATCGCCCGACCATGCAACGGTGCGCGAGCGCGTCTGTGTGTCTGTGCGTGCATCTATGTGAGTGCAAGTATGTGTCTGGGTGTGCATACATGTGTCTGCGCGTATGCCTGTGTACCTGGATGTATGTCTGTATACCCATGGGTGTATGTCTGTATATACATGGGTATATACAGCCCGTATGGTAGCATATCTGTATATGCACTGATGTATGTATGTGTACGCAATATTGTATGTCTGTGTGCCAGGGTGTAAGCACGGGTATGTCCATGCTGTATTTAAGTCTCCCTGCATGTCACGGGGAGGCGGCGTTTTCCGGTGAGGTTGGCTGCGGCCCTGAACCCCGAGGGTATGTGGCGGTTGCTGGCCGCGATATTACCCTTCTGCCTTGAAACATTCCCGTCATGAAGCTGCTCGGGGCTTCTTTTTGACCCGCGCAAATAAACTATTGGCCGATCACCTCACCGTTCAATATTTCCCCGACATGCAGTCGCGGTTATTTTTCATGACTCGTAAATCTCGCTCTGGTAAAGACATCAACTTCCGTGGGCGTTCGTCTGTGTATGTTTCTGTAAGTTCGTACATATACACGTCCAAAGCCATCGCTTCTCGACAGCATATGGTGACCTCACAGCAACACCGTCCCGAGTGAAGCCAGCATGCATGAATCACGTGACACGACAACCCGCATTTAATACAGCAAGGTTGGCCCTGTATGCAGCATCTGATTGGCCGCCAGGATCGCGTACCTGGCTGACCATCGCATCCACTGCGATAGCTAATTTACAGTCGGGCTGGGGTGCATCTGCTGTCCTCGGAGGATTAAGGGGAAATGGAGGAACGGAGCTGTGCAACAGGGACAAGCAATCAAAACATGACTGTCCGGCATCGTCTCCCGGATTGCGGATCGGCACACAAAGGATCTATGAGGAAGTTTACCGACGTCAGTGACAGGAATGACAACGTTCCCTTTTCGCACACATCCATTGCCCCTTAAATGCTTTCATCACCAATCACCTGCAGCTTTTTTACTAAATTTCTCTTTCAAAAATATTGCCAAGGTGTAACCCGACCCCGAAACACAGCAATGGCAATAAGTTCACTAGACTATCCTATAAAGCTACAGAACATGTTTTCTTCCCACAGCATCCGATTCGCACATTCTTCCTATTCCACAGTTGGTATCGATAACGGTAAATAGAAACCCGCAGAATTAGCCTCCCTATCCTATCCAAAGAACACAAAGACGGATTAAAACTGCATTCAGGATCCCTCCGGCACGCAGGGATCCTATTCCGTGACATTTTAAAAGAGGTCCTTTGAGCCCTCGAGCTGATCCGTCTGGGCCCCGGCGGGACACGGGCGGCGCTTGGGATAGCGGTGGGCGGTGGGTGGTGGGCGGCGTGGTGTGCGAGGTGGTCGTGTGGCTTCAGGTAACGACGACCTGCGGGCCTCGAGGTATGCCCTGCACGACCCGAAGCTATTTCCCGGTCGCGTTCCTAATTAGAGGGAAGGTGCCGCCGCTACATTCAAGAACATATATTTTGAATATTGTACCTATATATTAATTATTTATTCCCCTAGTTCTGCAATGTTTCATTTTTACGGAATAAGTTTCAAGGAACGTGTCTGATGCATTAACATATTTAATTTCACCTTTATAATGATTAAATCCCCAATAAATCACATTGTAAGCCCGTCTAAAAAAGGAAACTCGAAACTCTAACTCGATAACACTCACTGACAAATGGGCAAGCTATCAAAATATAGCAAAATATCAG
>NC_091553.1:12938833-12941333 GCF_042767895.1 Penaeus vannamei
GCAGCGTTGAAAACCTTGCATCCTCGAATCACCGGGGAAAATCCCGTCGTATGATAAAGTAAACGCTATAAAACGTTAACTGTCTCCAATCCCACCCCGAAGCACGCCCTCAGCCGGTTTACTGTCCCGCCCACGATGACCCTGGCATTCCTTCTCTCGCGCGAGTGCCATGTTACCGCGTCTTTCCCTATCTCCGTCCTCATGAAAAACCCAAAAATAACAAATGGTCTCCTTTGCAAATATCCTAGCACGTCGGCGCCACCCCACGCCCTTCCCGGGCCATCGCATTCTTGCACCCACTTTTTATCTCCGAGTTTTAACCCCCAACACCTTACCATACCACCGCGCCTTCACCCTCGACACTCTTCACTGTGCCATGTCTACCCTCGTGTAAATGGATTATTATCTTTATAAAGCCCCCAAGTGCTGTCTCATCACCTCTCGCAACCAAGGATCCTAAACGTGGGACTTCAGCCATTGCTCACAACCATTACTGGGGCAAAGACGTAAAATTCCCGTTTCATCGTAACAACTGCCGATTTACAGAGAAGATGATCGATCAGCAAAATGGTGGTTCTGTTGCTCGGCCCTCGACTTCAACCTTCCTCAGTCGCATCCCTCGATACCCGGAAGTTGCTGCTTCGTTTCGCCAAGTAAAAATCACGACACTGACAGTTGTATGAAAGTTTTATTATTTCACTGGCGCTGCCAATATAGAGACAACAGCGAACACCTTCTGAGAACGAGAAATATTTCAACGTTAACTGTTACTACTACTTCGGAAATGAGAGAGCAGGCGGAGAGCTGACACATCTCCCTCAACTGAGGCATGTCCCAGTAACTACTCTCTGCCGCGATCGAACGAGTGAAGGGCTGCACGAGCCATCAGCTGACAAAAAGGGGGGAGGGGACCAGTTCTACCATCTCGTGGTAATCTCCCTGGCGGCGCCCACGTCACACGCACCCCGTTGTTACTCACCCCCTCTCCGCGATCCCCATACAAAGCTAAACACCTCTGTCGGTAACACGCGATCCCGTATAAGCCCTGATGCAAATGTTGCGTTTTATCGGCGCGCGATGACCATCTTTATTACCGAGGATTACACGTCGCTGTGCACCAGAAGCGTGAGACCCTCCCCGTTTCGCCTTTAAGGTATACATTCTGCGATGCACAAAGGGAGGAAACACCATCTGCACAATGACTCCAAATCAGTTATTTCAAAATTTATTAAAGTAAATTTCCAAAAGTACTCGGAAAAAAACAAGATACTACGTGCGCAGTTCAGCGACGAAAATCATAGCTATCTCCACAAGCATAAATGCAAGGAGTCTTCGTGTGAATATGCCTTTAGTAGGTAATTCATTATTCTTACAAAATATTATCATTATCATTCATCAACATGTTCATAATCATACTTACAATCCTAATTATTATCGTCATAGCATGCATACACACTAAGGGTTCACCCACTACCGTCAAGGATTCACATGGAAAACAAACCAAATTGAACTTAACTGCCCTGTCATCAAAAACAAAAATATTAAAATGAACACCTTTAAAAATTCAATCGACGTTTCAAATATTTAACCATTCCTCTTTCCATTTTTCATCTTGCACTTTTTTTCTCTCAGTAAACTAGCATTAACAAGATTCATGCACTGCCATGCACTCTTTTGATCATGCTACCCAGACTGTCTTCCGCCGTTTCCCATCCCGTCACCCCATCTCTAATGCATGACCCCGTCCGCAGCATCTCGGCCTCGTCCTCCCTCACCCCCCTGCCGCCCTCTGTCGTCCCTCGTGACTCGGCGCATCGCAGTCACTCCCCATACCCACGCCACATCACCGGACCTTTCGGAGTAGCGCTACCAGAGCTCGCCTTCAATGCGCTGAAGGTCGACGGCCAAAGCGCGTGTCGCCGGGGTCTTTCCTCTTTCCGTGTCACTCTGCCCCCCCCCCCCCGACCCCCACACCCGACCCCGACCCCAACGGCGCCCTGCATCTCCCCTTCCCGAGTGCTCGCGGATGACATACCAGCACAGAGGGCCGGAGGGAGAGAGGCGAGGGTGTACACGATATTACCCCCTGCGTGAGCTCCGAGGATCCTCGTTCGCTCTCTCTTCCTCTTCCTCCCTCGCATCTCCATCTTTCCCTTTGTCACTCACTCCCGCTTTCTTTCTCTCACATTTTCCCCTCCCGGTCCCGTCTCCCCCTTCGCCTCTCCCCGGCCTCCGCGCCCTATCATTTCGCTCGTCCTCGCCCATTCCTATTTCGTTTCCCTGAGCCTCTTCGTGTGATTTACGGCGCGCTCTTTTCCTGTTGTGATTCCTCATCCCCGTCCCGAGGCTAATTTGCTAGGCAAGATTTACGAGCAATGCCGCTGTTGGCACGACGCGATTTCGGTCTGCGCAGTCCAGAGAGCACCGACGGAGTGTGCTTTCGCGTTAGGAGCATCGTTCCCTCATTCCCGGATCTTTGTTTTGACTTTCGTTATTTCTA
>NC_091553.1:12951333-12953833 GCF_042767895.1 Penaeus vannamei
TCGTCCTTTGAGAGACGCCTGGGCGCGGAGAAAATATATCAGGAATTTTCAATATCAAGGCATTAACAACATTCCGCTCGAGTGGGCCTCAGAAGGAGCTTGAGCATCCGTTCGACAGGGAGAGAGGAAAGGAGAGACGGAGGGAAGGGGAAGGAAGGGGAGGGACGGGGAAAGGGACAGAGACAGGGAATGAGAGAAAGAGGAGGGAATGAGAGAAAAAGGAGGGAATGAGATATATAAAAGGAGGCAATGAGAGAAAAAGGTGGGAATGAGAGATATAAAAGGAGGCAATGAGAGAAAAAGAGGGGCAGGAATGAAAAAAGGAGAGGAAATGAGAGAAAAAGGAGAGAATGAGAGTTATAAAAGGAGGCAATGAGAAAGAGGGGCAGGAATGAAAAAAGGAGAGGGAGGGAACGAGAAAAAGAGAGGAAGAGGGGAGAGAAGAGAGAGGAAGGGATAGAGAGAGAGAGGAAGGGATAGATAGATAGAGAAAGAGAGAGAGAGAGAGAGAGAGAGAGAGAGAGAGAGAGAGAGAGGGAGAGAGAGAGAGAGAGGAGAGTGAGAGAGAGTGAGAGTGAGAGTGAGAGAGTGAGAGTGAGAGAGAGTGAGAGAGAGAGAGAGAGAGAGAGAGAGAGAGAGAGGTGTGAGAGAGAGAGAGAGGTGTGAGAAAAAGAGAGGTGAGAGAGAAAGAGGTGAGAGAGTTGAGGTAGGAGGAAGCGAGGGAGCAAGAGGCAAAGAGAGAGAGAGAGAGCAAGAGACAAAGCGCTCGCGCGCCAGAGCTGCGATGGATTTTTACTTTATATGATGTAGTTAAACAGTGTATCACTACGGAGAAACGCCTACAACTACAACATTTATGAGTTGTAGTGCTATTGAGTAAATATAATTGCGACAAAAATCCCTTATACGCAGCACGTTCTTCCCATTTCATCCGGTGCCTTATAGCCTTATCCGGGTCCGTTTCCGAGAGCGAGTGGAAGGATGAGTATATGTCCCAGAGGAGTGGCATTATCCTACGCCTACGCAGAAGCAGCGACAGGGTTTCCGCTCTTTCAACCCTTTGTTGCAACACAAAGCGAACTATAACCAAAAAAACGAACCGAGCCTTTATCACTGCTTTGACGTCTTTTTGAGGCAAGATGACCGTTCACAAATCGAGACGACTTTTCCCTTCTACTGACTGCATATATCTGAAGATATAAAGCTTTTTTGCGAATACATGTACATGATAATACATATATGTGCGAAGTATGTATGTGTATAAGCATACAAATACACACATTATGATCAAATACTTTACAGGAGCAAGTAATGGAATAAATCATTAAACTTAGTCATATTCAAACTAAAAAACAATTTCTCATACCCACACAAAGACAAACTACCTTTATAATCATCCCATTTTTCAATTCTAGGCATAAGACGCATACACATTTTCTTTAGTCGTGTTCTTAACCTGTCTTTGAGCTGGAAGGGCTTTATTTCTTGTAACACATCAACATTTCACTTTTTGCCATTCGTCGCGACGAGGTTAAGTTGAATTAATTCTTGTCCTTGGATGATTACCATGATGTTACAGATTTTAGAGAAGGATATAGTTTTCCCTTTTCTTTTGGGATTTTATTGTTCGGCAATTATTGCTTATTATTTTGATCCCGATCCTTGTCCTTAATTCAATCTAGTTAAAAATTTCCTCGACTACGGACGTAAAGACAGAGATAGACTGGCACACATATGCACAGGCACTGACACACACGCGTGCGTGCGCTTTTCATTGAAACCAATGCTTTGACTCAGCAAATATAAACTAATCAGCTCAGCATAAGCTTGGTTAAATACATTTTGATTCGGGCAACTCAAATCTAATGTTTACTATATCTGCCAAGTTCGTTTGGTTAGAGCAGCCTCTCTCTAATTCTAATGTTTGGCCGCTCTTTGCATCGTTTTATAAATCTCTCGTGCCAGGGCTAATAGCGAGAACACCGTCTTTGTCTTGCTCACGTCTATTTTCACGGACTTCTCCGCTAAGCCTTATTGCCTCCCTCGTTTGAGGTTGCCAAGCATCTTATCTTGCCCAGAGAATTACTGAATAATGCACTACTTGAGGGAAAATTAATTGACAGAGAAGGCAAACTTTAGTCGATGCTGATATCAAATACATCCTCTTGCAATGGAAAGGAACCGCGCTTCAGGATATGTAGCATCATGTTCAGCAAAGACATCCTCGCCTAGAGTGGCTTTTCAGACTAACGATCTGGTCTCGTCCTTGTAACGTTTGTGCGGATCACATCAAAGTCATCAGGATGCTACTAATTCAACATGCAAAATCATTCGCTTGTTTCTGCGAATATTCTGTAGTTATGTTTGCTGTGTAACCCGAGCGGTAAGAAAACATAAAATATAACAGGGTGCCTGTGGTGGCCGAGGATGCAGTGCCATTAAAAGTGACGTACTTTTTAAAGAATTTAGTAAACTCCTCCACTGAGTTACAACTTGGGGT
>NC_091553.1:12958833-12961333 GCF_042767895.1 Penaeus vannamei
CACACACACACACACACACACACACACACACACACACACACACACACACACACTGTAAGCGTGGTCGATTGAGTGGTCGTCGCCGTACACGTACACACACATACACTCACAGTCACTCACTCACTCTATGCGTTTGTGTACATATATGTGTTGTGTGTATGTGTTAGTGTATATGTGTGTGTGTGTGTGTGTGTGTGTGTGTGTGTGTGTGTGTGTGTGTGTGTGTGTGTGTGTGTGTGTGTGTGTGTATGTGTGTGTGTGTGTGGGAGAGAGAGAGAGAGAGGCAGAGAGACAGACAGACAGAGAGAGAGAGAGACAGAGAGAGAGAGAGAGAGAGAGAGAGAGAGAGAGAGAGAGAGAGAGATACATATATATATATATATATATATATATATATATATATATATATATATATATATATATATATATATAGAGAGAGAAGAGAGAGAGAAGAGAGAGAGGAAGAGAGAGAGGAAGAGAGAGAGAGAAGAGAGAGAGAGAGACGGAGAGAGGGAAAGAGAGAATGCCCGACAGAGAGAGAGAGAGAGAGAGAGAATGACCGTGTGGTTGAATGAATGAGCGCCTGCGCCCGTACGCGTGTATGCAAGCGGGTGTGTGTGTCGGGAAAATACCAAGCGACAAGCACGAGGAGTGTTATAGTGCCGAACGTTCCATGTTCAGTTTGTGGCGGCCTGTTAATTGACGCCATTCCTTTACTGGAGACAGGGGAGGAGAATGAAGGGAAATGGAATACGAAAAAGGAAAGAACAAGCAAAATGTAATAAAGACAGCCAAAGACTAGGAAGAAAAACGTAAAACGAAAAAAAATAGTGAAGGCTATATATACACATACATACATGATATCAATCCATCTTCCATATGCATACATACAGGCGAGTTCACAGAAGGCCATAACGCAAAAGGTTTCGCAGACGTTAAAACCCACGCAAGCGCAGACACCTTCCCTCACTCCAACCTCGTCTCTCCGGCGAACCAGGGGGAGACCTCGCTAAGACCACTCGCACAGATAACCTCACGTATCTCCCTCACCCGGCCGGTGCAGTGCGTGATGGCGAGTTTATACAACGACGGTGAGTATATATATATAAATAACCGGCCGCCTCGTTATCCCGCGAGAGACCCCACGGACGCATAATCTAATGACAAAGGCTGATCGGAAACGCTGCCCGCCGAGCCCAGGTAAGCGCGCCAATTAGTAGTCGAACTGCAGCAAGATTGACTCTCTCTGATGCGAACATTGGGGCTCTCTGGCCGACGTAGCAATAAAGGGGGGGAGGGGGGGAATTCCCGAACAAATACGTATCTGAATAACAAATCCTTTCAATATCTGAGACATAACTACATCTATTTACCTGTCTATCAGTTCATACTCTGTCTCTGTCTGTCTCTGTCTCTATCTCTCTCTATGTACATTTATGTGTATGTTTATAAGTATGTATATGCACATGTATAGGTGTGCATTTGCATATTCATATATGCTTAGACATATGTGTGTGTATGTATGTGTATGTATATGTATGTGTATGTATATATATGTATATGTACAGATATATGCATATGTGCATATGTACATGTATACATATATACAAAAATACACTTAAAGTATCGCAAAGAAGCGCACGCAAAATAACTTGAGATTGAGGGTGATAAAATGATGATCAAAACATACCAAATGGGGAGGAGATGCAATCAAACCTTCAGAGGTAAGCGATACGTCTTTAATTAACCCGCTTCCTTTCGTGTCTAAAAGCTGAAAAAATAATTACTGAAAAAAAAGAAAACAAAAAACATAAGAGCACATTAATAAGATAAAAAATCCCAAATCCCTATCGTACTAGCCCCTCGAAGAAAAAAAGAGGAACCCATCCTCCTTTCCCTCTCGAGCACAGGGACATTCTGTCGAAAAATTAATCCCTCGCAGGCCGGGATCAGACACCAAGGAGCACCGGGATCGAGTGCTGGGGCTGACAATGGGGTCGGGACGCAGCAGGACCGGGACAAAACGAGACGACCCGACCACAACAGGACGGAGACATAAGGGGATCTGGACACGACAAAGGGACACTTCAAGGACGCGCACATCTTAGAAAGAAAGGGAGAGAAAAAAAAAATAATGGATTTCCCGGTCGTAATGATTCGCAGATTTTTTTTTTTTTTTTTTTTTTTTTTTTTTTTTTTTTTTTAAGAGAAACGCTTCGCTGTCTGCCAGTGTTATCTATCTGTCTGTTTCTTTCGGTCAGTCTCCGTCTCTCTCTTTTTGTGTCTGTTTTTCTGTATCTGTTTTTCTGTGTTTGTCAGGCAGGCAGGCAACCAGCCTGAATGCTCGTTTCCTTCTTCTCTCTCTCTCTCTCTCTCTCTCTCTCTCTCTCTCTCTCTCTCTCTCTCTCTCTCTCTCTCTCTCTCTCTCTCTCTCAAAAAAAAAAAAAAAAAAAGGTAAACGCCCTCATCTTCAAAGGTGACGTTCGGAGTCTAGGTCACT